>NW_009799099.1:3363420-3396354 GCF_000213175.1 Neurospora tetrasperma FGSC 2508 | reverse complement strand
AGGCCCGGCGATGCAATCACTCCAATGGCCCCAACAACACCAGTCGATGAGAAACCCAAAATTTACCCCAGAAAACAAAAGGCCAATCCGCAGACAAGACTGCTACCCATAATGCAATGTAGTCCATCAGTATTATTAGCAGTATTAGGCGATAAAGGACGAAAGATTATAGAAAAATAGCCACGTCCGCGAACTCACTCCCCAGCTCATGACGGCAGGCAACTGAATGAGTCCCAAACCCATACATTCTAGCCCCCATTGCATACCCCTAACCCATTCACAACATTTCCACCGTCTCCCATTACCGCCAATAACCACCCTCCTCCACTCGATCAAAAATCAAATAATCCTCAGAACCTCCTCCCTCAACCCCACCACCACAAACTCATTAATCAACAAAGCCAACTGCTGCTCATATGTCTCGTGCGCCAGTCTAATTCTCTCCTCCACCAGCCCATCAATCCTTTGCTCCTTCTGCAGATCCAGCATTCCGTTTACGTTGATGTCCCCGTTGCTGTTATTTCCATGATTCGCCGCGGTGGTGGACGAGGTGGCCGATGATGGGTAGAAGAACACGTTCTGTCTCCGGCGCCGGTTATTCTTGGCTTCTTGCTTGAGCAAGCGGAGCCGGTCCTCGAGTTCGGTTTTCAGGTTCTTGCGCCGGCGGACGAAAGCCTCGAGGAATTTTTTGAGTTGGATGTGTCGGATGATGTCGGCACGGGTGAGGGTGTTGGTGGCGTTGGTCGAGGGGTTGGTGTTCAGGTTGATTGAGTCGTCAGGGGTGTTTGAGCTGGTTGTCGTGCTGGTTGGAGGGAGAAGGGTGGTCAGGCTGTTCAGGGGTTGACTTGTGTCGGTGTTGTTGTTGCTGTTGCTGTCTAAAGAAGGTTTGCTGTAGTCGGGATTGCTGTCAGGAGTCGGGCTTTGTGGAAAACTGGTCGATCGCTTGGGCTGGAGTGACAGCGGTTTGATGGGGCCGATACGGAGGGCGCTTGGAGGTTTGATATCAGTAAAGTGCTTCCGGAAGCTGCGCAGTCTGCTGTCTAGGGTGTAGTCAGAATCGTCCATTGGCGGACTGTGACTAATGTACTGTTAGGATGGCTGGTTTCTGGATCAACAAACTCGGGGATTAGTTCTCACCTTCCGGATGTCTGTGAGTAGGTATCCATGGTATGGGGTAGCTCAAACCAAGCGAACGGGATTTGAATAATTGAAGCTCAATCGGGGAACCGATGAGTTATATGAAGTTATGACACATGATGGTCCAAATTCTCCCCAAGAGGACGATTATGAGCGGGACTGCGCGATCTTCTGGGATACGAGTATATGCGATGAAGCAGCTGTATAACTCAGGAGATTCACTGGACGTATGATGGCGCTGGACCAAGATATCAGAATGTCAACATAATTAGGTACTATATAAAAATGTCAGCAGAGAGTGAATAAAGGTAGGATTGATGCATGAATTGTGTAGAACTCTGCTTCTCTTCATATGCATAACTCGTGATGGGTATGCTGCAAATGATCCCCAAGTCATCCCACATTAACAGTTCAGCGTACATCATCTCCATATGCTCAGGAAAAACTGACATCAATTAGGTCCGATAAACATATGCTGATGTACCTCTATTCGTGAACCGTTACCTTTTGCGTCCGTCCATTCCAAAAAACCTACCTTAGGTAGACTCAAGAATTCTCTGTGACTTTGCAATAATTTATGCTCTTGTTTACCTCTGGATAATCTGGTATCGGGCTCCTTTGATTCTGAATGATCTTGTAAGCTCGAGTAATTCTGTATGGCTATGCGTTACTTTGGTCCACGTTCAACGAGTAACGGCTGACCCTTGAACTCATCACCAGCTACCTCGGGAATGTACCTCCCCCACCATGGACTAACCTCCGCTGGTCTTTCGATTTTTGCGGCACCAATGACTGTCGCGTTGATCATCGCCGACCTGAGTAGAGTTTGGTCAGTCAAGAATTTGGTCACTTCTCGATAACCGCAGACATGATTCTTCATATTACTTGTCGTTCATCGACCCCAAACCCTCAATCTGGGAACAAACAAATATTTCCTTTACCCAAACCAGAGGGACAAAGATGAACGAGCATGAAAAGCGAGGAAGTAGAGGAAACAAACTGACAGTGCCCTTTACTCCGTGGCTTTCAAATAGTGCATATTGACCGGAGTTATAGCCTTCTGCCCTCCCAGAACCGCCATGATATTCCTCATGCTCAGTTCCTCAAACCCGATATGCGTCTCGACCGTACCACCAGCATTATGACAGGTCAACATGACTTTTCCAGGGTGGTCGAAGCTGGATTTTGCCTCCTTTTGACCGTTGCTTCTGACAATGTCATGTTCTCCAAATGCCATTTTTACCAGCCTCTGGCTCACACTGGGCTCCTCAGCATGCACATCTAAGGCCGCGGCGCTGATTCTCCCGTCCTCCAGCGCGTCTGCCAGTGCTTCTTCGTCGACCAAACTTCCCCGTGCAACGTTCACGAATCTTGAGCCTTTCTTGATATGTTTCAGGACATCCGTGGTGATAATAGGCCTCCCATCGGCTGAAGCAGGTGTGCAGAGCACCGCGCAGTCGGACATAGCCAATAACTTCTCTAGACTGGAGTGATAACTAGCCCCGAGAGATGACTCTAAGGGGGCAGGTTTGCGCACAACGTCATAATATGCAATCCTCATGCCGAAAGCTGAGCCGAGTTTGGCAGCAATCTGTTGGCCGATGTTACCAAGCCCTATGATACCGAGGACATGGTTGCGCGGGTTGTGTGAGACAGCTGTTGCGAGAGAATGGCATGCCTGGAAGGTCTTGCTGGCTATCGAGTACACGGATGCGGTCATGAAGTCGGAGGAAGAGGGCGTTGAGAGTGAATATGGGAGTGCCGCAGCGCCCATGCACCAGGGGAGGTGCCGGAAGGTCGAGATGACCATTGCCACAGCAAAGTCGGCAACGGCTTCAGCGGCTGCGGGACCTGAATTGCAGTAGATTATGCCTGCAAGTTAAACTTTAGCTTACTACTCATCGCTTCGCCATGACAGGGACGCCATTATTTCTGCCTACACACCTCTTTCACCCAGAACTTTTGTGTCTGCTCAGTCGAAGCCTGCGCCCGCGCTGGCAAATACCTTGACCGAGATCGGCAGCAAGCTGATAAGGTCAGCGTCCCAACGACCCATTTCGCTGCCAGTACCCCAGAATGGCCGGAATATGGCGCTGAAGTCACCCCATCGTTGTTCTTTCAGTGCTTTCTTGAACTCGCTTCGTTCTCTCTCTGCGGTACTGGGTCGGATAACCTCGAACGCTTGGCTGAACTCGGTATACGTGGCGAGGTTATATTTGATGGGATCGCCGATATGAAGGACGATGGGCCGTCTTCCGTCGTTTGAGTATTGTCGTGGTAATCGTCGTGAAATTGTGCTTATGGAAGCGTTGGGCGCAAGGCTAGGGAGGGGTGGTACGGGGGAGGATGATCGTGGAGTAGATGCTGGTACTGGCGTACTCGCGGGCATCGGCGTGTTGTGGGGCTCTGCCATTGTTTGAAACGAAGACTACCTAAACTGGTGATGGTTTTCGGTGGTTTAGTAGTCGAGGAAGTGATGTCTTGCAACTCTTGTTGTGCCTGGTGCAGTGGTGTAAACAGAGAAGTTGAGGCATTCGTTGGCGCCCGTTTTGGAAGACCGTGGCCGACAGCGAGTCAACCTGGTTGGTGTAAGAACGGGACTTTCGTGAAAGACAAGTGTACCGGACAACCTGAGAGAACTTCGAAGTGCTTGATCTGGGAGGGAGTGGAAGCCATTGTATGTATTTTCCTGGTTGGAAGATGTTTTGGACTTGGAATCGGGCAACGACGGGACGGAACATCGATGCCTTAGCCGTAGAGGTACCCAATCCCGTCCACATGTCATGGCAGGTCCGGGTGTAGGTCCCTGGGAAGCAGATGGGACGAGCTGTAGATCGGCGCCGTTACAGCGCTGGGGACCCGAGCCCGAGCCCAATGCATGACCCCTGAAGCAGCCCCAGTATGTATCATAGCGCCTTCTCCCGCGATAAAGACTTCGGGAGGTCAGGTACCTAGAGGTACCTGTACGGTAGTATCCCACCCTCTGAAATCTTCCTTGGAGCTGAGCATCCGTTTTCAAGGAGAAATGTACAGGAACAAACCGGCCAAAGCGTACGCGACCCCAGAAAAGGTACCTAATGACACTCCATTTTGTAAGTCAAGAATTGCAATTCCCATGCCATGGAACAAGAGGACCACTTTGACACTCAGTCTTCTAACAGAATACTCAGTCGGATAAACACCAAGGTGGTGTCGAATGTAGGACTCGAAAAGCAATACCATGCGCTGTATTGTAGCGAGCCCCCCCTCCCGATTGTTACACTCTCCGACAACCTAAATGATGTCACTTGTAACCGTTGTCCTCAACATAAACGTCAGGGTCCTCTCTCCATCAGACCGCGATGATGTAGACGCGGAAGCGTGCGACACTCCAACCTACCGTGTGGTGGAATATGGACTGTATCGACTTTCGGTGACCGTCATCAGCATCAATACTGATCAAAAGCTGTCTAGGACTCTCAACTGTCTATTCCTTTTTCCGATCACGGACTCTTCCACCTAGCATACCATCAAGCCAAAGCCCAGAAACTTGACACCAACACATCACTCGTCTCTCCCCCTCCCACCACCTGAAAACAGCTCATCAATCCAAGTCGTCAACCAACTCATCCACCACAAACTCTTGAACCACCACCCCTCAAAACCCTCTACGTCCTCCTTCATCACGGCATTCAACTCCAATCTCTGCCGAATCCTTCTAACCTCATACTTACACCTTTGCAAGCTAACGAGCCATGCAGCACTAAACACCGCGCACCACCATGCTACGCCGAGGACAGCCATCAATGCTGTCCAGGTCATTCTGTGCGAAAAGCTGTCTCCCTTTAACGGCTCGAAAGCTGTGGTGATGATAGTTCTGCGGAGTGTCGTTAGTCGATGACCTTTGACTCATCTTTGAGAGGGTTGGGGGAGGGCTGAAAAGGACATTAATAGGGTCATGAAGGAGAAGTACGGGGAGAACAGACAAGACACCGACAAGCAACCACTCTACCACCACCCTTGCCACTCTCGAAACAGGAGACATCAAATGCAGCATCGTCTCTGCTAGGGAGAGATGTAGAAGGGAGTAACTGCGGTAAGTCCTGGCTGTCCAGAAGGTTGAGGGGACGGAATGCTGTTTATCTGGGGGTATGTCTTGGTCGGCTGTTGCGACAACGTTGGTACGAGATAACTGTCAGTCTCTCTTTTTCTCAATTCTGCAACATAGTCCTTCTACCTCGTAGGAAAGACAAAATACGTACGCGTATCCATTGACTCCAAAACCTCTCTATACTCATCCAACTCCTTCAATCTCTCATAGCCCACTCCCTCAGAGCTCACCAGCTCTCCCTCGGTCTCCGAGTTAGAACACCCTATAATCTCTCCCATCAACCCCTCCCACTCCTGGAGATACGATCTCAAACTCAACACCGCCATCTTGACATATGTGTGACAGGAGCAGGCGAGATCGTAATCGCTTTTCAGGGCCTGGATCTCCCGGTTGAGCGCGCGGAGGTAGTAGGTGGCTATGGGGTCTTCGTCCCACCCCTGGCGGGGGGAGGGAAAGGGGAGGGCGTTGGTGTCGTTGCCGTTGTGGAATGGGTCCGGGTTGGTCATGGTGGCTGTGATACCGATTGTGCAGTAGGAAATTGAGGGACTAGAAAGTTGAGAGGTGGCAGGCTTATGTGGTTTTTGAAGTACGTTTTGCTCTGGCGATATTGCGAGCGAGTGGAAAGCGGTGAATCAGGCTCACATGGTGTTAATGAATCATGGAGTTCGCACGCGAAGAACTGACCTGGTGATGATGCATTTCTTTTTTTCTTCTATTCAAGTCGTTCTGGACTAGACCCTCTAGCCTCGGTTTGTCTCTTTTTAACACTCGACCTTGAAACACATCGCATGCTCCATCGTTAATAAAACTCCGCCCAAATATCTGACATCGTGCCATCATCTCATCCAATTCCCAATTATCTATGTTCGGTCGCCCTTCATCAACCTTCAGCCCATGCCTCACCTCCTCACACCCCGTACCTACCTACTCCTGCCACATCCCACCACCTACCCAACCCAAATATTCCCCCCACCAACCTCCACCACCCAAACCTCCACCTGGCCCCCCTCTACCTTTCCACTCTGATCCCTCCCCCCATCTCTCTGCACATCATCATAAGCAAAGGCATACCCCTTCCCATCCGCATTCCACTCATGCACCACCCTCGCATAATGATTCGTCGGTCTCCCATCCACATGCCACCGGTAAAAAGTCTCCACATCCGACGGCTGGTCCTCGCAGTCAATGATGCTGGACCGCTGAAAGGCGGCTGCCAGACGAGGGATGATGGCGTTTCGCACGGCGTTGGGGCCCGTGGTGAAGGGACCGGAGTTGCACCCAAAGATGTCGGCTGTTGTGGGGCGATGGAAGGGTTCCGACCCGACGAGGAGGGGATCGGAGGGCAAGTTGGGAATGTGGCCGGTTAGAATGCCGGGGGCGGCTTGGGTGTTGATGCGGAGGTGGTGGGTTTGGTGTTGGACTTGAGGAGGAGGAGGGGGAGGAGGTGGTGTGTAAGGTTGTTGCCCGGGGTAGTAATAAGGTTGTTGCTGCCCTTGGTAGTAATAAGGTTGTTGCTGCCCGGGGTAGTAATAAGGTTGCTGAGGAGCTGCAGCATGGCCGTTGTGGCTGTGATGATGGTGACCATGGAATTTTTGTAGAACGTGCCGTAACCCGAACCTGGGCGGGGCGCCGTTCGGACCGTCTCCGGGACGGGGCCCGGGTGGGGGGCCAGGGGGTCGGTCACCCGGCGCATCACCCGGTCTTGGTCCGGGCGGAGGACCAGGAGGCTTATCGGTATTGAATACCGCGCCATGACCCCCCTTACACGGCTTCCCAAAATGACAGTATCTCTCCCAGACCCTGTCCACCAACGGCTCAAAATACCCGTCAAACTTGGCCCCGACCGCATCGCTATGTGTCGGCGCCAGCACCCTCAACGGTCTATCCATCCCCGGCCTGTGCACCACTAACTTGTCCCACGGCCACCCGTCCCTGGCTGCCTGATCTCTCAACCCCTGCGCGATCCTCTCCAGCCCATCCGGTCGCATCCCCGACACATGCTGCAGTCTCCTCGTTCCCTTCTCCACCAGCGTCAAGGCAATCGGCAACCTCGGCACAAAGTCCACGTACGAGATATTGGCGAAAAGCTGGTGATCGTTCAGCGTAAACTCGCAAAACGCAAAGTCCACATCGCGGTTGGGGTCGCTCGGGTTCAAGACCGATGGCTCAACCAGCGCGGCGCCACCTCCGGGACCGCCGGGATTGAGCATGAACTTGAGCTTTTTGTCTCCTTGGCAGAACCAGATACGCCCACCGGCGATGCGTGGAATGGTGACAACGGTTGGGTGAGGGCCTGGAGGGACGGGGATGGCGCAATCGACGGGGAAGGGCTGGAGAATTTTCCCAGGAGGAGGCGAGGGAGGAAAGTAGGTAGTTCGGCCGTCAGACTGGATGAAGACGCGGGCCATCGAGGGGATGGCAAGACCCGTGATGTAGGCATGGATGGGGATGTGCGGGGTCGGGGAGGTGTTGACGAGGTGTATTGTTAGTGAGGTCGGCATAGTGGGCGGTTGTATTGTTGGTATAACCTTTGGTTGTCGTGGAATTTTGTGATTCAAGCCCGAGAGCACAGAATATCAAACAGTCGTCGTTGGGCCCTGGGATAAATAGTAGATGACGAATTGGGAGGACTCCAAGGCGAATTTCTTGTGTGGCTATGTCAACAGAGTCACTGGTGAAACTGGAGCTGAAAGTGGGCCGCTGTGGGTTTTGGTGGTCGAATTAAGGTTGTGGAGATGATGATCACATTATGGAACTTCCAGGGACAGGTTCAGTCACAGGGGGCAGTGACGTTGTTAACAGCTGTTAGTGGCGACGCACCGCGGCCTTAGGCCCTGATCGTTAGTGGCTACACCGGAAAACCGGAAACCCAAAATAAGCACTTGCATAATTGCCTTGATCAATCCATTCCATGCGAAGAAGAGCTAGAAACCGTTTCTTTTGAGTTTACAAAAGATATTGGCTAATTGGTATAACGGCTGCCAGTACCTGCGTCTAAAAACCAACACAGTTTCTTGGCGGGTATCGGGTATCTTCGACTTTAAGCAATGAAAGCAATTTGAAGCTTCTCGTCCATAACCATCCCTTCTTGTTCAATATAGAAGGAATAGACCAGCGCTGTAACCTCGGAAAAACCATAGACAACTAATCGTCCGCCGCGCTGCCGTCATCATCACTCGACCCCTCGTCGTCATCGTCGCTTGAGTCGAAATCTGATTCGTCGTCCGATTGTCCAGGGACTAAGATGTATGGTTAGTAAGGGCAACAGACTTGTTTGACCGACTTCCGCTTGAAAGTTCTGTCGAGGCTGACGAGGTTGGACTAATAGAAAATGTGGTGCTGAGGGTGATGAAATTGATAAAAAGAAGGGTGCTGCTCACGCGGAACACCTGTGATGTGTTTGCCAGGTGTAGCTATGTCTGCGGCGGGGTTGCTGAGAAACGTCTCCAGTTTCAGGCCAGTATAGGTCCTGTCCCCAATGGCTTGAGCTAACCCCCAAAGGTTTTGATACCCTGTTGCTGAAATGCCCTTCCGATAGTTCTCGGCCTCGTCTGGATTAACAAATCCCACTACTGGGTAGTGGAGCGTAGCCCCGGAAGTAGTGGACGTGACCTCCGCGCTCAGTAGACTCAGGCTCAATTCTCGAAGATGTGGGAACGACTCCTTCTTGAGGCTGCGCAAGAGCTTGATCAATGGGTTCTGCTCATCGTCATCCTGGTCGAATGTCTGTTGGTCAGAACTTTGCTGGATTTTGACCCTGCGCAGGCTAATCGCTTTCAAAGTAGAAGAGAACTTGTTAAATAGGCGATAAAGAGTGTTTGCCGAAACATCGAGTTGACCGATGTCCAGTTGTTCCAGGTGGTCGAACTCGACGGGCGGCGGCAAACGGGAAGGATCGGCGTTAATGAGGCCAGGCGATGACCAGGTACCAGGACGAAGGGAGCTGGCCAGCCACTTAAGCAGAGCCTCTTTCCCTCCATAGTGTGAAATTGATCTCTCAAAGTTGACTCGAAGCCAGGTAAGATTGGGTGTGAGCGCAAGGAATTTCTTGAACAGGAGATATTGAATCTCAATGTCCCTGTGTGTGGCTAGGTCGGCATCCAGCACGAGATGCAGCTTCTTGAGGCCCGCCAATACCGGCAGAAAATCTGGCTCTAGGTAAGGAGGTACCAGGAAGCCATGGTCGCGCACCGCCCAGTTTTCTCTGATAACCACTTCGATGCCTTTTGGGCGTGCTTTGGCCGCGGCCAAGGCGTGGGTGATGAGTGTGAACAAGAGCGTCGGATAATCTTCTTCGCCTACCCGCGGCTGTCCGGTGAAATGTTTAACTCCGGTGGTTTCGGATAGGGTGTTAAAGCCATAGCTTTTCCAACCTGCGTCGCCGTCGCGGGTCCGCGAGGGAGAGTGGAAATCTCGAAGATCGACAGTCTCGAGGTTGGGCAAGTTCTTGAAGGCTTCGACCAGCATGTCCCGTGCACGGCCTGATGCCAACAGTGTTCGTTGATCAGCGTATGCGAGGTGCCAGTTCAGCAATTTTGTCTCGTCCTGCCGAGACTGAATTCTGTGGGGTTCGAGGATTTGGTCGGCGCCGATGATTACATGTTTCAAGTAGGGCGAAAAGCCCGGATGTTTGGATATGTCAACGAGGACTTGCAGACTGGGTCCGTAGAGCATGAACTGCTTCTTGCGGAAGAACTCGTAGGCAAACGAGTGGAAGAGGGCGCTTTCCAGCCATCTGCACGTCAAGCGCGCATTGCCAAGGTCGGGTGTTCTGACGAAGTAAGTGATTCTCGTCAGGACTTCTAGTGGCATTCGCGCCAGATACGCCTCTGACGAGGGAGCACGAGTGTCCTCCTCTGGTGTTGGGGTCGTAGTTGTCATCCTGCGTGGTGATTGGACTGAAGTCGATGTGAGTGATGTGCGAGGTGAGCGGTGTTTAGAGAGAAGGTGTGATGGATCAGCAGAAAGAAAGACGGTCTGCTTGTGGAAGGTTGAGTAAATAATCAACGACTCGGCTGGGGTTGCAGTGAAGGCCGGGGTGAGTGAGGGAGAGAAAAAGGCGAGATGGATATCGAGAAGGAAGGAGCGACCTCTTGATGGCGGTTATCGAGGCACGTAGATGGATCGAGTTTGGTAGTTGTTGGCAAAGTGAGTACCTAGCGCGTGCGAGCGTGTGAGAAACAGAAGAAGTCGTGATGGATGAACAGGAAGAAGGGGGAACCTGCTCGGGAAGATTGGAGGAAGAGATATATATGAAGAGAACAGGATTTCCAGAGTCACCGCGTTTATTTTCAGGCTCCAAATAATAAAATGGAAAGTACGTCGTTTGTCGTGAAGCGAGTCCCACAATCGCGACTGCTGCCTGGCGGTTGCCTGTCAATTGACTTTCTTATACTAGGTTGGCACACGCTGTCACGTGGAATAGAAGGTACAAGGTACCTACTATTGTCACTCCCAATGCAAACAAATGCTTCGACGGGGAGCGACTGCAAAGTAATTTCTCAATTAAATGGATGCATACTTATCAATTCGATCTTTTGTCGTTTGTTTGGATGTTTCGAGAGTGCATCACAACATTGCGTCTCATCTGCGAGAGCTGAGACCAAGGGTGACTTTCACGTCTCCACATTGAGTTCTTTGCACTAACAGCCTAACCCGGAAGATCATTGCAAAGGTGTTAGCAGAATTTGGCCAGCATCAGGACATCAACCCGTAGTGAGTGCAAGGTAATACGCACCAGATTTATTTCTTATGGATTCTATGTAATACAATTAACAATCTCCGCTTCGATTACTTCCTGTCTTATTTCATTCCGTCGTCATGTCGGTCCTAAATGATATGTCGCGCAGAGGAAGTGTCCTGTTCGCAACCTTAAAGAACCATGCTTTCCAAGTTCCTTTTTCCCCTTCTGGGCCCGACGCGCATCGGGCGCGCCAATCCATTCTCGCTAGCCTCTTCCCATTTCCCTCACTTGCGCTAACTCCCGTCCCGAAACGTTCCCGGCATGCTCCTCACTTGCGCGCTCATCCCACTGCTCTGTCGGGTTAACGGCGACACCGGTTCACTGTCTGCATCCCGGTAATCTGGGGTTGACGGCATGGGCGAGACATTCCCTGGTCCTGGCGTCCCATAAACGGCAGTTGGTTGCTGAGGATACGCCCATTGTGTTGATGACTGACTTGGGTGATACTGGTATTGATGTTGGTAGTAAGGTGGCTGTTGGACGGGTACGTGCTGAACTTGCGGAGGCGGGCCGTAATGATATTGCGGAGGGCTGTAGGGTTGATATTGATGAGGATGCTGCGGGTATTGTTGGTAATAATGGCCTTGTTGCTGCTGCTGTTGCTGCTGTTGCGCTTCCGCATACGACATGTTAGAAGCCTGTGGAGGAGGGGGGCACGGTGCTTGTGGGCTGGCCATTGTCGATGGTGTTTGTGTCAGGGCCGGCTGTGAACTCCAAGGCTGGGGAGTCTGCGCGAGATAGGGGGTGGGAGATAGTGGGACATTGGTGAAGGTCTCGGAAGAATTGGAGTAGTTGTGATTTGATGCCTGAGGGACAGGAGCCTTTGGCATTATGCGTTGTGGTTCAATGTTCTGGTAAGTCGCCAATGGCGGCTTTGGGAGAGTATGACCTGATCCGGATGCGCCGTCAACACTATGACCATCATGAAGCGTTGAGCCGCTCAGGACACTATCCGATTTCGCTGGCATCATCGGTCGCGGCCCTCCAGGTCTCGAAGGCGTCGGGCTAGATGGTGGAGATATGTGAGTGGGAGTCTTAGGCCTGATCCTTTCCGTAGGCGAGGACTCGCGGTCAAGGATAGAAGCGTCGAAACCCCTAGCAAATTTGTCCATCGCTACTACCTTTATGGATGTCGAGTTCTCTTCGAAATCAAACCCACGAGGCCTGATCCTCGCATCCCACGGTGATAGCCACGGCAGCAGAAAGGGAGGATCTACCCTGAAGACGACGTAGCATTCGATACTGAGGGCGAGACTGGCCATGATGGAAGCAAATAGATCCATATTAAGCAGAACAGTCTTGCTCCCTCCTCCGCCAAAGTATATCCCAACGGCGAGAAGTATGATTGTAAGCACCCAGACGGAGGTGGCAGATATTATCAGCATCCTTGTCCGGGCATGAACGGGGTGTAGGGTTTTGCGACCCTGTGTATCCAGAATACCGTAGAGGGTGTTGCCAGCCCGGGTGGCTCGAATATGGTAACCGATGTAAGCCATAGAAAAAATTGACTGGGAACTTGTAAGCATAAAGATGTGGGTGAAATAGAGAGGGGGAGGGGAAACTAGGGAAAACCTACAGCAAACAGCATAAAACTTTGCGCGATGCCCAGCATTGCATTCTCGTTTGCGGCAATCTTCTTGGCCAAGTAGAGAATCGACACGACGATTCCCGATGTTGATGCAAGAAATGCGATAACCAGTCCCGTAAGAGCGACTATCGGCATCCATCCTCCAAATCGCGGCTCTGGCGGTGGTGGTGTTGGAAGTTGCTGCTTTTCGACGCTGCTCGCAGCGTCAGAAACCGGTTGTTGATCCATATCGTACGCGTTGCGAGCGATCACTGCTCACGATCCAGAGATGCAGTAGCTCAAGATAATCTCGTTGATATCGCCAGCGATACCTGTTGTCGTCGTCGTCGTCGGCAACTTCCCGGATTGGCCGTTCTGACGTTATCCAGTTAGAGAGAGAGGTGCGAAGGTCAAGAGAATAAACAACTTGATAAGGGAGAAATAAGTCATTTGCTGATGTGGTGGCCCCAACGCAGAGGTTGGCGTTGTGTAGTCAAGGACTCACATGCCTGCGCTAGACTTGTGGCAGGAAGGCCACCGTGCCACTACATGACAGTGTGTTCCGTGATTCCTATACTGCTGGAAAGCAGCTGGTGGATGTTGCAACGCCTGTGCCGGATTGGAGAAAAAACATTCTTCGATGGGGCGTAGATCAGGAACTGGAATGCGAACTCTGGGTGTAGGTCTCAGCCAAGGCCATCACGACAGAAACGCAGGAGGTCGAGTCATCAATGTCCATGCTACTCATCGGGAAGAACGAAACAAGCTATGAATGACGATAGGCAATGGAGGTGAATTACAGTGATGAGATTGAAACCAGATGAATGACCATGATCAATCCGGGAAAAAGTGAGAGCGACATCATTACAGGGCACAGAGCCGCAGCAAATACAGAGCAGCAGGCAGAATAATAGGTAAGGGTATCGCTGATGATGGTGAAGGAATGTATGCGGATATGACAAGAAATGGGAAATTTGATGGTATTCGATTCATCCAGGCGCTTGGAACCACTTTAAAACTCCTCGCCCATTCTAGCTCCTCCACCTCCAACCCAGTCTTCGCGCTCGTAGTAGCGGAATACGAGGTCGTAATCCTCGAAATCGTGAACAATACGGTCAACGCGACGATATCCGTTGATGCGCTCCATACGCTGCTTAGCAGCGGCGCCCCAGCTGCGACGGGAATCATCAGCATCCTCGCCAGGTGTGGTGGCCAATGCGCCCTTGGCCTCGAACAAAGTCACACTGAAACGTCCAGGGCGGAAGATGTTAACAACCTGCTCAATAACTTCAGCTGTCTGGCGCCCGTTCTGGCCTCCGGGAACGTTGGTTTCGAAGGAGGCAAAAGAGCACTGGGGCTCAGGGGTGACATGAACCGTGAAGTAGTGGCCGGCCTTGGGAATAGTGCCGTCGGCGCCCGCGACAGCTGGTACAACACCGTTGGCGGAAAAGCCGCAAGGGGAGAACTGGTACGCATCGATGCGAGCATCAGGATAGGTGGAGGTGGGATACACGGCGGAAAGACCGCATGCTTCCGACACGACAGTACCCAAGGCGTGACCCTCGGTGGTAAGGGCTTCGGGAAGAACAGCCTGGCCATCAGCATCGCAGTCTCCGGAGCTGCTGAAGACGTCAAAAGAGGCATCTCCGTTCGCCTCAGATTTGGAAAAGAGCTTCTCCTTGGCGATCGCGGTCGCTTCTTCAAGGTAGAACTTCTTGGCGTTCTCGGGATCCAGGTCGGTCATCAGGATCTCCAAAGTCTCGTCCGCGTTGTTTTCGATCACACCTCCAAAGGGAGCCACGATACCGGTAGGAATCTTGGACCTACGACTAGGGCTGACACCGCGGCTGGAAGTGGGGGTGCGTGGAGGAGTCAGGGAGCTGGTGGGGGATGTAATGTAAAGGTACCAATGGTCACCGTTCATCTTGCCAACCATGTAGGCACTTCCGTTCTCGAACATGTTATCCAAGAAGGTAACCTCATCTCTCCAGCTCTTGTGGGGCCCACGCTGCTTCTGGGGAAACAAAAAGTTCTTACGGCTATAGAACACGCGCAGAGGAGTAGCGGCAACCTTGGGGTCCTCCAACGAAGCCACGTTATGGAAAGGAAATCCAGCCTCGACGGCGGCGATGCGCAACATCAAGTCCAGACCAAGCAGCAGAGTGGTGGTACCGCATGTCTTGAGGATGATCTTGTGGGGGAACACAAACATGCTGGATTCAGAGAGAAGGTATGAGTCCACGTTCTCGGAGTTGATGATGGACAGGACCTTGCAGTGGACCAAATCAAGCATTGGGGTCCAGCAGTCAGGATTGACGGCCTTCAGGCCACCCTCCTTGACACCGGCAGGGAGAGCCTTGGCGCTGGGCGCGAACCAGACCTCGAGGAGCTTCTCGGGGCCTTCAAAGGCATTGGTGGAGTCGAGGTCGGCAGCGACATCGTGGTTGATGGTAAGGTAAGGAGTGCCCTCGGAAGGGGAGAAGGTGTAGTTGGCGGGAATGGCGGGAACTCCGAGGCCAGACATTTTGAGTCGGTTTGAGGGGGTTGTTGACAGTGTGTCTTCTAAAACGAAGCGTCCGCGGGACACTAGCTGCCACTCAGATGAACTTTGATGGCGTTCTTCTGAGAGAGTAGGCCCACAGGATTGTGGTGTCCTTTAAGAGGCTGGCTTCGCCAGCAGCAGTGGGTGGATGAAGGTAGCTGAACGTCTCACGAAGTAGACGTTAGGGAGGTCGAGTGCGAAGCGGAAGGAGATAGAACCGTGAGAGCAGAATGGTGGGCTTTGTCGTCGAGTTCGCCGTGGTCGCGACACAACCGATACCTATAGGCGATATCGGGCGGGGTAGGAAGGCCGAGAGAACCGGTTCAAGGGACGCGGGCAGGCTCCGAGGTGTTGGTTATGAGGATGTTTGAGAAGGATGTTATCTAGGCCTAGCAGAGAGAGGGTTAGTCAAAAGGAAGTAGTTCGGGAGAACAAGAACCGCACTTTGCAGGCTTGGACAGGAAGCGAAGAAGGTCGATCGAGCTCATGGGGCGGCGGTAGAGGTGGGAGTGAGAGGCGACGGGAAGCCCAAGACAGTATTGAGGAACTGTACGGGCAAGGCAGGCCGAAATTCGGGTTGCTGTTCGAGCATGTGTATCTTGAATGGAAATCAAGCCGTTTGACAAGAGTTGCTCTCCCGTAGAGACCGGTGGTGGAGCGGATTGGCCGCGGGCGCAAAGTAGAGGAGGGGGAGGGATGTTGCGACGACTCGAGTTGGGACGAAAGGCGTGTCGGGATCGAATTGCTCGAGAAAAGACTCACAATGTAGCGGTTGATGCGCGGTCCGAGAAACGGGCAACAAATAGAGGTCTCACGAGAGGGAAGATCGTCGTCAAAGGTCTGAGTGAAGATTGACCAAACAGTTTGAAAGGTTCAAGAGGAGGGGTTGCAACGCGCCTGATGAGAGATTTTGAAATTTTATGGACAGGAAGGCCGGAAAAAAAAGTGGGATTGGGTTTTTGCTGGAGGTTTGGCCCCTGCCGGCCCTGTTTGGCGGGGGACAAGTGGGAATTCAGCAGGAGCAAAGCCCACTGCGACCCAAGATCGACCATGTCCCCGGCGCTGCAAGATTCAGCCCGAGTTTCTGCTGTTAGGCTACAATATGCGAGAGACCAGTATAGCACTAACTTGCGAGCTGCATTGGGATTCAACGTTCTACTGGTACCTCACCTCCACCAACAGGAACACCTAACAATTGATTCGGATTAGGCCTGTGACTGGCCTCATCAGGCACAATTCAACCCAAAAGGCAATTTCGACAAATCATCATCGTGACTAGTTCCATGATCGTCGAAATGTGAGATAATACTTACAGGGCAGGTCTCAATGAAATCCTGTTCAGAAACTGAACCGTGTCCAAGCATCATGGCATGTATGGCTAGTTCTTGAAATTCATTGAACTGAATGTCAGTCTTTGAGGTATCTACGAACATAGAAAGGAACAAGTGGAAATCAACCATCCATATGAGGGCATTCAAGGGCACGCGGGGAGAAGCCCACAATCGCAGGATTTGTTCGATTCGCATGGATTTGTTGAGTTCCAGGACCACTATCGACCACAACGGTACAGTGCATCATTTCATCTTTAAAAGTCCATTGATTAAATGTTAACGTCTTGTAACAGCTTGTGACCAGCTTATCCCAGCGAGCTGTTCATCATCAGGACTACTGTTTTGGGCTTCAAATCAACCAATATAAAGCCATGATCCCTTATCCACAATCCATGTCTTGAAGGCGCCGCAGAAGGTCCGTAGGCGGGAAAGGCGTAAAATAAGGGTGTAGTAAGGACCCTGACCCTCTGCGACGACTCAAGTCGTTTGTCTTCATCCCGGAGCCGAGATAGCAAGGATGTTGTTACATTGGTTTTGATGAAGGAGGTCTCAGCTGCTGACGAGAAATATCCCTGTGGTAGTCTCGCTTCTGCAATGATTGTCTAAGAAAGTGCCAATTCAGGCAACGTAAGTTGGTTTTGGGCCCTCTTTCCCACGGCACCCGCACTTGGTCCATCGGGTCGCAACAGTCGCTTGTGGTTGCGCATGCTTGTGTTGCGTAAACCCAAGCTTGGACGTGCGTGCATGCATCAATGATGGAGCTCCTGCCGGAACCAAGTCGTTCGTCCGGCGAATCGGTACCGGGAGAAGATCCAGCCTGGATGGAGGGTGATGAGAGAAAGTCTTTGGAAGAGAATTCAGCTTTTGGTCGTTCTCCTTGGCTGAGAAGAGATCCCATTCATTGTTGTACAGCAGATATCACATCGGCCGTGATTTTGCTGAAGATAGGTGCAAGGGAGCAATCCTTGTACTTGTGCACCAAACGCGAGCCATCTTTGACCTCCTCCTCTTCACTTGTGCTAGCTCCAGCAGGAGTCGAAATATCTTTTCCGTCGACCGTGGTGCCTGCTGGGTACGTTGGTCTCTTGCCTGTCTCGATGAGAACGAGAAACTGAGGATCGATCGGAACACGGCCAAGGAAACGAACGCCAAAGTCATTCGCCATAACCTCTCCACCACCACTCATGAAAATGTTTGTGCACTCGCTGCAGTTGGGACAAACAAAGCCACACATGTTCTCCACAACACCGAGGACTCGGATGTTGGTTTTGGTGCAAAAGTTGAGCTCCTTCCTGACGTCTGCAGTTGCCACGGCCTGAGGGGTGGTGACCACAACGGCTCCAGCAAGTTGGCCTGGTCGTGCCTTTTGCAGCAGATTCTCTGCCAAGGAAATGTGCTCGTCGCTGGTACCGGGAGGCGTGTCGATGAGGAGATAGTCGGTCTCGTCCCAGAACACGTCGGACAAAAATTGGCGAACCATGGCAGTCTTCTTTGGTCCACGCCAGACAACGGCGTCACCCCGCTTGGGAAGAAGGAAACCGAGGCTCATGACGCGAAGGGATCCGACGCCGGCAGATGGGTCAGCTTCGTGAACGGTGATAGGCAACCAGCCACCGGGCGCTTGTGTTACTTTGGCATCTTCGATGCCGAACATGCGCGGAATCGAGGGGCCTGTGAGGTCTACGTCCAGCACTCCAACCGAATGGCCCGCAAGCGAAAGAGAAAGAGCAAGCTGAGTTGTGACAGATGATTTCCCAACACCTCCTTTACCTGAAAGGACCTGTGTGTTCTGGTCAGCAATGACATGTTTTTGGTGATGACGGGGTCCAGCCTGTAGAAAAAAACCACGGATGACCGGGGATGCATACCAGGACAATATGCTTGACTTTGGCAAGAGACATTCTGACTGTTTTTAACCAAGACCCGTGATACGTCCTCTCAACCGCCAGTTAAGCTGCTGGAGTTTTGATTGATATGGAATTTGTGAATCGGTTTTGGGTTGAGCGATGTCATTGTCAAAAAATAGTAAAGCTGCTGATGAATCTTCGCCTTCTGAAAGTTGGAGAAGGGCGATGAATGCACCTGAATCGGCCTCGAATCGGCCTGTGCTTTATCAGCAGGTGGGGCCCCCACTGGTCTTCCCGTCTGCCCAGCCAAGCCAAGTTTTCTTCAGCAGGGACCTGGAGCAGGGATTTTGGTTCGATGGTATAAATTGTAGCAGTGGCCCTCTTAAAGGCTACGGATACCCCGGCGCATGGGCCATCAAAAGCCACTACTCCAAAATAGACATGATGCAGACCAGACCGATGTCTGGGCCCCCTGACATGTGCATTTGGCATCCAGGCATTGAACCCATCGATGTGACCGTCAACATCCATTTCGCCAGTCCACAACAACACCCGCCTTTTGAGTTCTCGATCACGGCCGGACTCAATTGGATCGCAGGGACACGCCAGACGACGCCTTTTGCGAATCACACATTGAAATACATTGGATACACGACATGCTTAGCTGCATATAGTCGACACCCGATTCGCGCAACATGATCGTTGGGGCCATAGTAGAGGTCTTTGGGTCCTTATAGTCACAGCAGAATGGACGATCCATGGGGTTCACCATGGGCTACCGCAGACGCATCAACAGACCTCGGACATAGTTTGACGAGAAGAAGATCCGATCTCGAGCCCCCCAAACGAGCCTTGCTGTCCGCTAGCAACTCGCCGCGATTACCCGCCATCACGGCCCCTTCGCCGTGGGCAGACGCTGAAGATGGGTTCGGAGGCTGGGCCGCCCCAGATGGATTAACAACACAGACGACGACTGCTCAGTCGGGATGGATGGGTGGATGGCGGTCTCGGAGCCCAAGTCTCGCGGCACCGTCCCGAGACAATGGCTTCAGGTCTCGCAGTCCTAGCCTTGTCGCACCGTCGAGGGAGAATAGCTGGAGGTCTCGGAGTCCGAGCTTGATCGCACCTTCGCGGGATAACGGCTTCAGGTCGCGCAGCCCGAGTATTGCTGCATCTGTCCGAGACGAAGAGTTCGCCAAATCCAATCCGATCGCCTGGCCAGACACTATCGCATCCTCGAACTCGCCTATCGCCCCCGTACTTCGACAGCCGTCCCCTGATCCATGGGCCGCTGAACACTCCCATACGCCGCACAACGACGACAACATCACTCCGCGCTTGGTGATCAACCTTCCCCAGTCTATTGCCGAAGAAGAAGACGATGTCGACAAAGGGAAACTATCTGAGCTAAACCCCGATTGGGCGGACGAAGAGAAGGATGCCTGTAAGGATGGAACAAGCGAAGTAGAAAAGAGCGAGCCGCCTGGGGCAAAGGCAGAGACAGAGGCGGAAGTTGTCCAGAAAGTTTCATTACGAATCAGCGTGGGATCGACTGTCAATAGTCTACTGACCCGTTCAACCTCCCCTTCTGGTGACGATACCGATCATGGGGACGAACGGCAAGATTCGCCCATCACCTCCATCGACGACGACTCCCATGCGAGACCACGCCTCGCACGAAAATCTTCCAGTATTGTGCAGGAACTGGTGGAAGAGTATGATGAAACAGCACAAGTGAGGAGCCAGGAGCCTCCGGTAATACGACGCGCAGAAAGCAAAAGCTCACTGAGCCCCCATCATCACGACGTCTCGGAGGATGCGTCAGATTTTGGTGATTTCGAAGATGCCCAGGTTAAAGAGCCACCAAATTCTCAAACCCCAGAACCACCCTCAACGCCAGAAGAGGTTCAAAAACCTTCTTCGCAGCACGGATCTTCCCCCAAGACGTCCCCAACGCAGTCGATGAGCAGTCATCTAGGCCATATGAACGAGTTGGCAGCCAAGTTCGGCGCCCTGAATTTTGATATCGACTTGTCAAACGTAGACAAAATGTTTGAAACGTCCACCAACATGAAGCCGCTGTTCCCATACGCCGATGTCCCGGACCATATCATTACCGACAGCTTTAACAGCATCTCAGAACGCAAGGCCTGGTACCGCATATCTCGTTTCGGCTCATCACGAAAACACAACGCAGGAGACGACGAAAATTACAGAAGGGTGGCATGGCCGACGTCAACTGTATGCCAGGAGACGCTTCAGACTGTCCGCCGATGGATGGAGGAAGACTCCATCGCAGGCCGTGTTTCCCTGGGTGGAGGCGTATCCAAGACGCAAAAGAACATGTTTGGATGGGATTCTTCCGCAGAGCCAGTTACACTTGATGCGATTTTTGGAAAGAGGACTGTGCCTACCAGGCCGTCCTCCGTTCAACCGCTCCAGCCGCCAAGTGCATTTGGCCTTGTGGATCATTCACCCTTGGGCAGCACTGCGGTCAACTCTCTCAAAATCCAGCCACATCGACCAGCGAGTCTTCAGCTACCGCCAGCTGCCACATTCAGCTGGAGTAGCGATTTCTCAGCTTCAGCTGGGAAACCTCCTCTGACCGCGTCTCTACCATTAACACCATCTCAACCAGCTCAGGGTCCTTTCAAAGTGACTCCAATGGACCTCGGGATATCGTCAATCAGCGCAACGGCAGCCGCTGAGGATAATGATGACGACTGGGGAGAGATGGTCTCTTCGCCATCGGTGATGAAAGCAACCGTGGGCGGCTTCCCCGATTTCAACTCACCGGTGTCAACATTGACTCCAACTCGTGGCCCAACCCCAGGAACAACAACAGCCGAGTACATGTCCCAGTCGGACCACGTCCCAGTCTCACTCACGCTCACGTCTAACTCGGGAAATGATACCACCGTCCCAGTTACATCTTCGGCAGCGGATCCTTGGGCATCAGCAGACTTTTCCTTTTTCGAGTCCCCGTCCCAGCAACAAACCGGTCCCACGAAGTCCTCAGTAACGCCAAGCCATCCATCCTCCATGATTGCCGCCTCTTTCACCCCAACGGCTCCTGGCTCTTCGACCCATTCCTTCGACTTATCACGAGTGACTACACCCATCTCCTCCGCCTCGTCAGTCATCGCGCCGCACTCTTCCATGACTCGAAACAGCAGTCCCATTGCCGCAAAAGGCACGATTTCACCGGCGGTATCGTCACCCATCGCCCGCCAAATGACACCAACACAGGCAACCGGCGATCTACAACAGGGCGAGCCAACAGGAGACGAAGTCACGGTCAGCTCAATTCTTGACGGTCTACCAGACCTTTCTTATATGTTGCGTTGACGGTCCGCGATCGGGCCACTATCCTGTTGGGCGAGCCTTGGCGACAAAAGCCAACGACCCCCAGTTCCACAGATGCTGGGTGGCATGCTTAATACATACACTTAATTGTAATCGTCAGAGGCGATATCTTGCTTTTCTCCCAGGCATGCATGGCGCTGGCGTTAAGGGGCGGGAGATGATGTTACCACGTAATCGAGAGCTGTGTACAACTGTAAAGAAGCAACGACATACTTTTGCTGGGTCAGGTCAGTCAAGCCAAAGATCCTGGACTTTTTGTATATCATTTCCGTGTGTCGCATTGGGATGAGCGTCGTCTTCCTCTTTGTCTTTGTGTGTAGCACTAAAGATGTTTCTTATGAGGCCAACCAAACCGGTTTTCTGTCTCGGAAGAAGCTGAATTGCTGTTCCTGATATCATTATACATTCTTTGTTGAACCCAACCGGTTGCAATGCAATGGTGTACAACGGCTGTTGATGCGGGGAGCACCCAGGTCGGGAAATATGAACGGCTGTTCCCTTGTGGAATTGGATATGTAATGTCTTTTGTGTCTCGTGTGACATATGCATCTCGGGCGATGATCATCCTACCGAGGAATCGCGCATCAAACAGGAGAGAAACTTTGAAGGTAGACGCTGGATGTGACACCCCTCCAAAACTCTCGAGCATGCGGTGCGGCATCTCGCAGATCAACATCAGCACCACCTGCCACCCAGTATTGCAACATCCGTCCAACACAACCGAGAGGCTGAAAATGGAGGCAAACCCCTGCCACCGCTGCATATACATCACCTTATACTCCATCACATTCTCTCTCGCGCGGCAAATCATGCGGCTCAGGATCGCAGACAGTATAGATCTAAGATCCCTATGCAGGAGTCGTAGGTTGGCAGCGTCAGAGCGCCGAGGAAAACATGATCATCCCAGCGATCCCACCGGCTTTCTCTCTCCCACAAATAAACTTCTTGCCGCTTTCCACTGCCGGGTTGAAATTGGGGTCGATGGGGTACGGCAGTCCCCGCACCGCCATGTTCAGCTCGTTGGGGGACCGGGGCCTCGCGGACGGCGTGCCGTGTGTTCGGCCGGCTTGGCAAAAACCGCCTTGGACGACCCTAACGTCCAAGTGCGGTCCCTGAAAGGGCCCCATTACCCCAAAACAGCACCAACTTCTCCAGTGGGGTGGAAGCTCGAGTACTTGAATCGGGTGGAGTTACCGATGTCGAGCACCGGGCTATGGCGGCCGGCGGGTGATTTACCGCGAACGATGTTGGTAGCGTCATTGATGGGGAACAGATGCCGACCGAAAGGGCCGAATGAGCTTACCTCCACCTGCCATTACGAAGTCGATTTGCTTCATTTTCTTCGCTCACAAGCGGGATGCGCTCCTGGTGGAGGGTTGTGTTTTGCTGGCAACAAGAAACGTCAACATTCAGTAACCGTGCTTGGCTCTGTTCCCCGCGAAAAGATTTCCACAGCCGGTTCCACCACCCGACCGAGCCCCGGCCATCTCCGTAGAGAAGTGGTGGAGCGCGGTCCAGGCGGTTGCCCACACTCCGGGCAGATTTATGGTCGCGGAGTCAACGCGGGGTTCATAACCAATAGAGAAAATCACAGAGACAAACATGAAGCAGAGAAAGACAATGCGAAATAAACCTGGCCGAGCTGCAATGAAATCTCCAATACGCGCACCGTAGCTGATCGTCCTGAGCCAAACCCGGACGGACTAGCGCCATATTGATATTGGTATTACAGCCTCAAGTACACATGCCTGGCTGTGTAGAGAGGTACTTATAAAACATATCAGCCTCAGCCCGGTTCCTCTCAACTTATGTTTCACTCCCTCGACCCGCTCTCTCTGACTCATCCAGAACCAAACTGCTCAGCCATCGAGGTTCGGAAGAAGATGGCCATCATCAGCCTTCTCATGTCCCCATGGGCGCCCGTCGTCCTATTAGCGGGCGTTGCCTTTTACTATCTTGTCCCCTACTTCGTTACATATAGCGCTCTGCGCAAGATTCCCTCTCCCTTCCCAGCCCAGTTCACGGATCTCTGGCTCCTGTCGGTATGTCGGAGAGGTAACAGATACCAAAGAGTAGATGAGCTTCACAAGAAGCTGGGTCCCGTTGTTCGTATCCAGCCCAACCACGTCAGTATCTGCGATGACGCTGCCATTCCCACTATTTACGGCCACGGAAACGGCTTCCTCAAGTCGTAAGTCTCCCACATCGATTCGACGAACACCGACCCCTGTCTTGCTAACAGTTCATAGCGAGTTCTACGATGCCTTCGTCAGCATTCGCCGAGGTCTCTTCAACACACGCGACCGCGCCGAGCACACGCGCAAGCGCAAGATTGTCTCCCATACGTTCTCTGCCAAGTCCGTTCAGCAGTTCGAGCCCTACATGCACTCCAACCTTGAACTCTTTGTCAAGCAGTGGGACAGTATGATCAAGAACTCCAAGAACCCCGACAAGGCCGCCCATCTCGACTGCCTCGAGTGGTTCAACTACCTTGCCTTCGACGTCATTGGTGATCTCTCCTTCGGCCAGCCCTTCGGCATGCTTTCCTCCGGTGCCGACATGGCTGAGATCCGCTCGTCCCCTGACGCTGCTCCCATCTACGCCCCTGCCATCGAGATTCTCAACCGCCGCGGTGAGGTGTCCGCGACGCTCGGCATCCATCCCGCCCTCAAGCCCTTTGCCAAGTACCTGCCCGACCCTTTCTTCACCAAGGGCCTCGCCGCGGTCGAGAACCTCGCGGGCATCGCCATCGCCTGCGTCAAGTCCCGCCTCGACAATCCTCCCCCGGTCACCCGCAAGGACCTGCTCCAGCGCCTGATGGAAGGCCGCGACGAAAAGGGCGAGCCTCTCGGGCGCCAAGAACTCACTGCCGAAGCCCTAACCCAACTCATCGCCGGTTCCGACACCACCTCCAACTCGTCCTGCGCTCTGCTCTTCCACGCCGTCCGCACCCCCGGTGTGATGCAGAAGCTCCAAGCCGAGCTCGACGCCAACATTCCCCCCGAAGTCGACGTGCCCACCTATGACATGGTCAAGGAGCTGCCCTACCTGGAAGCCGTCATCAACGAAGTCCTGCGCTTCCACTCCACCTCCGGCATCGGTCTCCCCCGCCAGATCCCTCACGACGCCGCCCAGGGCGTGCACATCCAGGGGTACTACCTCCCTCCGGGAACCGTTCTGTCTGTGCCCACGTATAGCATCCACCACAGCAAGGAGATCTGGGGCCCCGATGCGGATGAGTTCAAGCCGGAGAGATGGGAGAGGTTGACATCGAGGCAGAAGAACGCGTTCATTCCCTTTAGCCATGGACCCCGTTCTTGTGTAGGACGGAATGTGGCGGAGATGGAGATGAAGTTGATTGTGGCTACATGGGCGAGGAGGTATGAGGTTAAGCTGCTGCAGGACTACATGGACACTAGAGAGGGGTTCTTGAGAAAGCCGCTTGGGTTGAAGGTTGGGTTGAAGTTGAGGAAGTAAGCGGTGGGCAGGAGCGGGGCAAGCGATAAGAGATAGGGGGTGAGGATGCCGGATGGGTGGTTGCAGTAGAGTGGCGGGGATTACCGAATGATACGCCAGGATGAGGGTTTGCATATGATGATGCCCCTGATCGATGCATCGCAGCGGCTAGCAATTTTGCCGTGTTGTACAACAGCTACGGCAAGCATTATTTCCATGCTCATCCTCTCTCAAGTCAACAATTTCTTTTAAACCATGCCTTTTTTTTTTTTTTTCTACGTTGGAACATTTCTACCTTCTTCAAACAAAAAAAGTTGTCTACATTATTCCATGCTTTCTTCATGATTTTCTTTGGGTGTCACAAGCGACCAAACTCACAAACTACGCAACCTGCATTGAATCATCGACGACAACAATAACAAAGAGCATTCGAATCATCAATCAAGCCAAAAAAAACGTAACGCAGCAACAAAATGCAAAAAGAGAAGCTCTGTTTTGGGCGTTGCCCACAGCCAGAATCGAACTGACGACCTCATCATTACTAGTGATGCGCTCTACCACTGAGCCATGCGGGCTTCTGATGTGTTTTTGATTTGGAAGTGGACCATATTAACAGACCCCAGCAGTTGGCCCCACTGACGTTCACGATTCGTGTCTGTCAAGGTCGCCGATGACACTCGACGGTTATGACTGATTGACGCATTAATTCATGTTCAAGCGCATCGCATAGAAGTTAGTCAGATGTGGACGGATCTGTCTATTATTATCGAACGTTGAATCAAATGACAGAGACTGAGAAAAGGGTATCGTGAGCTGACAAAGTACATGCATGCAGCATCCGCTTTCATTGCTTCCCAAACGCCGAAATCCAACTTCCTCAACATATGGAAGGAGCGCAACAACCTCTTCCATGGAATTACTGACTCTTTCTGTCACGTGCTCATGCATCGTAAATATTCTCTGCCGGCTCGGAATCCGACTCGAACATAATCAAGTCGCCGACGGACTCATGCTCGCCGACATGGACAGTGACCGTGGACATCCGAGGCTCGCCCTCGGGAAGCGACAAGCGCACAGTAATCTCCACATCCGGGACCATGTATATCGGCAAGAACATGGGGTCAATACCCCAACGGAAGTGAAGTCCCGGCCATTCGGTCCTTAGAGCCTTTCGGGCCACCTGCGCCTGGACACGGATGGAGCAGAGGGTCCAGCGAAGGTGGCACTCGTGCAACCCTGGCTACTCAGCCCTCAGAGCATTGCGCGCGGAAGCCAAGATAGGTACCTACAGAAGGTCGACTTGATTACGCACTCTTTCTCATCTTCAATGAGGATGGTGATATCCTAGGTAGGTATGTGTTGAACTTGAGGTTGGCCTCAAGAAAGCGACTGGATAAAGTTAAGATGTTGTCGATTGCTTAGTATTCTTTGTGTAGCCCCTGCGTTTTATACTACCGACACCGAAGTTGAGAGAGTCACCGCAAGAATTTATCGTGGACGCACCACAATCACGCCCTCCAACATGTTGAAACAGAGAATATCACTAACATACGGTAGGATTCATTCACACTGAAATATATCCCATCCGAAAAGACCAAATAAACAAGGGTATCAGTTGAGGTAAACACAAGCATCCCTAGTCCGAGCAGCTAAAATATGAAGTTCCCAACTCCGATCTCCCAAATGGCACGCAGTCTATATACCGCTTTTTCGCTTGTTACTCTCAATTGACGCCGTAAAAGTCTGACCAGCCTCCGAGTCGTAGGGTTATTCTTCAGTTCTCCGAATCGAAGGTGATAAAGTCGCTAGCGGACTTAAACCTTTGGTGGCAGCCGCCGCAGCCTCAAACTCCGAGCAAGGAGGAATGTTGCTCAAAATACCGGGCAAAGAGTTAAGAGGAATTGACAACGCCGGGACTCCGCTCAGCTAATCAGCATATTCTCAGACGCTGCTCTGGACCTTGAGTGTTGTTGATAAGAGGGAGCCTCTTTCGAACCTCAAAGCACCGATCGAAGGCGTACCCCAAGTCTTCCCGGACATCACAATGTCCGCCCCGGTCCTCGCTCCGATCTGTCAGAAGTCATAAATATCTGACTTGTCCTCCTCGCTGTCCGAATCCTCCTCGACATCAGAGTCGAAGCTGATTAGGTCGTCCGCAGGGGTATGGCTAACCTCGCTAGCGGCCACTGGCGTCCTTTGCTGCGGGAACAAGGGGAGCATCGTGCTCATGGCGGTTGGCACCATGTTCACTGACACAGCCATAGGGTCGATGCCCCAGCGGATATGGAGGCCGGGCCATTCGGCCCTTAAAGCCTTCCGAGCGACCTGCGCCTGGGCGCGGAAGGAGCAGAACGTCCAGCGAAGGAGACGTTCGTCTTTGTCATCACGGACAGTGGTAACATCCTGTGTGTCGAATTTGATGTTGGCCCCGAGGAAGCGCGAAAGTCTGTGGATATCCACAACCTCAATTGGACCGAGGATCTCTAGCACGCGGGAGGCGCTATGGGGCAGGTCCGTCTGCGGCGCCAATCTGTTGCTATTCCAGACCACAGCGATGGTTCTTCCTGCAATCCCCAGGTTGCCTCCCGCGATGAACTGGAAGACGCGAACAGCCTCTTCGCGAAAAAACATGGTAATCTTCGCGCAAGCACTTTTGTAGCGACCGTCGGTAGGGGGAGCAATGGATGTCGCATAAACGCGTCCGAAAGGGGCGTGAATGCCCAGCGCATCCAAAAGGATCTTGGGGGTTGTTCCGGCTGGGAGATTGGTCAAAAACAGGGCGCAATTGTCGTCCGGCGCAATTCCCAATGAAGAATTCTTAGGGTTTCTGATGTCGCCCTTATAGCGCCAAGAGAAACCGGCGCGAACCTTTTCCTCCGCTGTGAAGGTAGGCTCCAGACCCTGCACTGAATCCATTGGGCGGAAAGAAGTCGACGTTGACCTTGTGACTAGGACCGGTTCAGTGGCAGACCTTGTGTTCGAGGTAGGCGTCTGGGCCTTGCGGCGCCAGTCCAGGATGGCGAGTGCCGCAGACACTGAGGGTGTGTCGCTGGGCGTCATTGCCCGACGCTGGGCCGGGATGACATATGCATTGGTACGAGCGTTCGAGGATGTTGAACGGTTGCGAGCCCCCTGAACGGACTTTTGATCATCCGAACAAACTGACTTTGCGTCTAGCAGAGAATGTGATTTATTGCGTTGATTCGACATCGTGGATTGAGGATATCTAGTTGCACAGTCAGTACTGACTGACCAATGTGATGTATATCGCGTGCAGGGCAGGCACACTAACCAAGGGAATGGAATACGAGACTGGAGTTGTAGATTTTTTGGATTGGTAATGGGAACCACCAGATCGAGATTGCCGCTTCCTTGGATTGGCATGCTCTGGTGTTGGATCTGGGGTCGGTTGGAGGGTTGACTGGTTAAACTCCAGAAAGTCGAAGTGAGGATGATTTGAGGGCAGATTTTGGCTATTTATAAACACCTGAGAAATAACAAGTTGTGCGAGGGTGGTCCGTTCACGAGTGCAAGTTCTTAAATGTATGAACGCAGTGAAGGGGACGAGTGAAGGGAATCATTCGCCTGGTTTCTTGGACTTTCGGACCATGGCCTGGTCTCCACGGTGACGGTCTGTCATCGAAGCAACATCAGATGAAAGGCCAGGTATATCATGGCAGAAAGCGTTCAAGTGAATGTAATTACGCGTTATGTCGAACTGCGCATTGATGAGGTTTCGTTTCCCTTTGCAACAAGTCCGTGATTTTGTGGTAGGCAGAATAGGGGGCTTTATATCTCTCAGGTGGTGGACAGCAGCAACATATGTGAGTACAATGGTAAGATCATGAGCGCAGAGGAAATGAGTACTTAAGAACACAGTCACAGGGATATTTAGACACATAGTTTGAATGTGGTAGCAGCACCTGGAGAGTGTTATCAGATGTTTGACATGTCTGGTCCTGTTACTACAGCCTAGTCATGTTATTTTTTGAAATAGCTGTAACGGATAAAGGTTGAGTAATACCAGAAGACTTTTATGGATGAGCCTCAGACGTCGCGATATCATCCATGCTGGCGTTTGGCGACTTCGACTGGCAGTTTCCGGCTGGCGGGATGCTTCAGTTACGAAACTTGTTTCCACGTCACCCCCATCGCTACTAAGTACAAGTTGTACCAACCGAGATGCGTTTCTCAGCAAACCATCGCAAACGTCATTCATGTCACTGAAATATTTGACACTCCATAGAGGAAGGAGCGCGGCCTATTCTGGGTCACCCCGCTGGCGTCCCGCTCTTTCCTTCACTTGTCTTCATGACTCCACCACGAAACTCCTGCTCAAGCTTCCTACAAACATTTCGGGCAGGGACAAGTGAGTTGGTCAACCGCATTTGCCGGCTGGCAATGCTGGAAAAGTCGACAACGTGCAGTGATAATGGCCCGCGAGACTCTCTTCAGTAAATGCTCCATGGAATACACCAAATCCGGTGACGGTCACCGCTCCTAGATTTCATCTCACTACGAGAAATCGACAGACAAATGTGGTAGTCGTACAAGATATCCATGAAAGAATAGAAAGCGGTTAAATCTTCGCATGTGTATCTTTAATATTCTAGTAACTGGTTTGGGGGATACAGCGTGTGGCGATGAGGAAAACCTCGAGGTAGACGTGTTGAAACATCCCAACACAAGATAAGATCATCTGATGAGTCTCCCATCTTGACTGCTTTCAGTTTGATACGAAAGTCTCTGCGTAGGAGTGAATTACCACGCTCAACCGGCCCGACGCCGCGCTTTTGTCCCCATGCACTGTGTTGAGGGGAACCAACCATGCGAACACGACCATTGTAGGAACAACCCAACAGAGTCCTTTAAAAATCAGAGTAGCAGAAACAGGCCCCAAGAAGTCCTAAGCATCAGACTTGAAGATTCATACTGTTCAACTTCTCACGAGGTACATCTAAGAAGGTGTTCTCTCTTTGCATCAAGCTCTAGGCAGACTAATTTGGTCATGTTCACGCGAGAAGTTGCACAGATTGATTCAAAACTGGTTAGCTCCGCGGCACTTCCAAGTGTTGACTTTTTCTACTCACTGCCAACCCCGGATCCCAGCGACAGAGTGTGGGGGAGCTACGCTCTTATGATGGAGAAACCGAACTGCCCTACCAAACTTTACATTGGCTCAGGCACCAAAGACAAGTAAGTATGGAGTGAGAAGCAGAATGCGGCAGTACGAACTCGGAAACCAGGTACCTCGCTTGGCTCAATCTGCCCTCAAAAAGGGGTATACGATCGAGCACAGATCCTGCTGCGATCTTGTCTGTTGTAGAGGCAGTTGTCCATGGCAACAACAAGAGAAGCGAAGAATGAAGTGATATTTTCGACCGTTAACACTTATGACTACAAGTTTTACTTGCTCAGATTGAATCTTCAAGCAGTAGCCCACAAGACTAGCGATGTTCATCACTTATTTGAGGAATGAGGTATGTTTGGACATGATTCCCATCTGTCAAGTATGTGATTTTGATCAGATTTGAAGGAGGTCATACCATGTATCCAGGTCAGCAATCGTAAGAATAACCTGAATGTGGACAGTTCAGTACTGTTTGTTGTGGTTGGGAAAGACCGAAGTATTTGTGACAGGAAATAAACTAGTTAAGAAACATATCAGCCAATCTTTTGGGAATTTCTCCAACCATGAACTGCCGCGAGGTTGGGTTCAAAAGCATAATGACAACGCGTGGATGCGTAAAATAATATAGCCAAGTTGTGATGGACTGACCTTGACGTGTTCGGTCTATTTTATGGCCATTCGTCAGGCTAGACAATGGATAGCTCTAGAGCAAGAGACCTCAGTGATGATGTTCCAATTTACGGCCTCAGGTCTCCCTAAATCAACTAACTCGAGAGTAATGTGGTTGGTCGACTCGGAACGGAAAAGGAGACCAATCAGCCCCAGGGCTGATTCTTGATTGTGGCGAGGATTCGTCAGTCGAGGACACCACTTCGCTACGAGTGGAGGCATCTTCGCGAATCACATCCCGTACAGGCATCTCTGCATGGCATCCTTTTCCTGGCTTTCCAGGCTTTCCTGGTTCTGACCCGATCGCGTCCACTCTTCCCGCCCGTTACAGTCATGCATCGCGGGGTTCGGATGCTTTTTGACGTCACCCACGGTTTCAGGGAATCCTGTATCTCTCTAGACGTCATGATCTGATGATGCCCCAGCGAAAAGGATGGTAATGATGGATGGTCTTGTGATGATGTCCTGAATCTCGACATATATCAGACTCGAGTTCCTGGGTGTCTGTTCCAGAAGATTTTAATCCTAGATAGATCTGATCGTCGCATTTCAAGGCCACGAAATTCTCCGAGACACACTATCTCTCAGTAGCCGCTACCCACTCGAAGCTACTGCACCATGCCAACGGCAACAACGGTCAAGCAGCCGTCCGCTGCGGTCTGTAAGTCGAGGCTCCACTTTCCTCTTTTGGTGCACAGACTTACCCGTAGGGACCGAAACACCCAACAGCTTCCGCCCCCAAAATCAAGAAGACAACAACGAAGACGGCAACAACGGATGCGCCCAAGCCAGTCAAAGAAGTGAAGCATCGCAGCTCTTCGACGAAGCCCAAGTCGACGCCCCTCGCCGAAACAACCGACAACGTGGTCAAGAAGAAGCCGAAACCAGCGCCCCTCGACGAGAATAAGATCGCGACGACCGACCATGCTGTCAAGAAGAAGCCGACGACTTCCACCTCGACCCCAGAGAAGAAGGCACGTGTGCACAGCAGCAGCACCCACCCCCGCGAGGTAGTATCCTCGTCCAGCACCAAGAAACCCTCGACCAGCGGCCATACCCACGCGCACACCTCGACGACCAAGACATCGAGCCATAGACCGCATACACATCTTGAGGAAGGCAGCAAGCACGAGAGCACCAGCTCGCACCGCCCCGGTCGCCGTCACCACGCCCACCACCATCACAACCCCGACGGCAGTTTGACTCGCCACGGCGCCCGCGCCACGAGCTCCTCGATCGCCAAACCTCTTGCACCCGCCAAGGCTTTCTCCCCTGCTCTCGACGCCGAAGGCAACCCCAAGCCCAACCTCCGCCCGGCGACCATGACAGCGCACATCAAGCGCGCCGTGCGCAAGTCCGAGGCGATGAGCCCTTCGAAACCTATAAAGGTCGAGCCCGAAACTGCGCTCCCCAAGGTCCACGTCCCAACTCCACAGACGGCGCGCCAGAAGGCTACTGCCGCTGCTGATGTTGAGGCGACTAAACGGGCTCAGAAGGTCGCTGCTGCGGCGCAGGAGGAGCAGGCTCAGTGGGACCAACAACAGCAACAACAACAGCAGGAAGCCCAGAAGCCCAAGAAGAAGGAAAAGAAGTACGCGCCTGAGGCGATGATTCCCACTTCGCGGTTTGTTGGGAATGTCGGTAAGACGGCTGGGGCGACGCTGGATACTACGGGTCAGGTGGCTAAGGGGATTACCGAGACTGTTGGACGCACGGCTGAGGGCGCGCTTGGTGGTGGTGGCGTCGGCAAGACGGTTGGAGCGGCGGCTGGTGGTGTTGGTGATACGTTGGGTGCGGCGACGGGAGGGTTGGGAAGGACAGTGGAGGGGGCGACGGATGGGTTGGCCAAAGGCGGTCCGTTGGGCGCCGTGGGAGGGCTGGGTGAAGGGTTGGGACAGACGGTGGGAGGTGTTGGGAAAGGATTGGTAAGTTTGTTTTCCCCCTTTGACTCTGTGATGTTGCTGTTTTTGTCATTCTGTTTGGTTGTCCTAGTCTTCTTGGACTCCCTTAGTTTTCGACCTTCCTTTATCTCTGCTTTTACTCCCCCCCCCCCCC
>NW_009799099.1:3191598-3362509 GCF_000213175.1 Neurospora tetrasperma FGSC 2508 | reverse complement strand
CCCCCCCCCCCCCCCCCCCCCCCTTCTCTCCTTTCCCTTCTTCATCTGCAGCTTCATGTTTCGTTTCTTCAACGCTCCATCTGATCATGTGTGCGGATAATAGAGGCAAAAAGAGTCGAGAATCTGGCAATGGTTAAAAAACACCCCGTCGTGACGGGGACCTAACCGATCACTTGCTGACTTGCCATCCCATGTTGCGCAACCACAGGGCGATACCGTTGGCGGAACAGTCGGCGGCCTCGGCGACACAGTTGGTGGACCACTTGGAGGAGTGGTCGGAGGACTCGGACGGGGTGTCGGTGGTGCCGTCACGGGTATTACTGGTGGCCTAGGTGACGGAGTCGGCAAGATTGGACAGGGCGACTTGCTTGGAGGGGTTGGCGATGTAGTTGGTGGTGTGACCAATGGTGTTGGAGGGTTGTTGGGCGGCGTCCTTGGCGGGTTGGGCGGCGGCGGTGGTGGTCAGCGGCGTTGAGGTCGATGTTTTGGTACATAATCGATGTGATGAAGTTAGGTAAGTTCAATGAACTCGTAGTGAGTTGATGCGTGTCGATTTGAAAGAGGAAGCAGTGTTGCACATGTATGATAGGAAGATGTGGTATCAGCACAGAGGGTAACACGGAATAACTCGTGCTTTCTGGCGACTTCAACTAAACATGTTTCGGTATGGAAATTGGAAGGTGCGAGAAAGTTAAATGATTTGACCCATATGTTCTTCGAGCAATGTTTCAAGCGTTTCATTGGGAAAAACGGTGGCAGCTCCTGAGTTCCTGGCCAGCGGTACAATCACCGCTTTCGTCACAACCTTAACAAAAGGAAAAAGTAAAGATTCATCGTGGATGCGAAGAAAAAAAAGCAACAACGTCGAAAGTAGTCATGTTGAGTGATATGAACACACAAAAAGGGGAGAAAAAATGGCAAAAGATTAGGTCGTGCCCGGGTTCGAACCGGGGTTACTGGAAGAAATTGAATGTGCTTCAAAATCCAGAGTGATAACCACTACACTACACAACCCTGTAACTTGCGTTGAGGCAAAAGTTTGGTACGCTGTACTATAATCCCACTTTGCAACATCTGTCCTCCAGCAACCTGCCACGCTTGCATCGGAATTCTATCGTAGATACGATTCACAAAAACAAATAATTGTCACTTAAACATCCACCTGTGTTCAAACGCACGTTCCTACCGGGTAATTACATACTGAGCTGGTGTAACTATTCACATCTTCGGCGTTGTCCTTTCCAGAACGAAGGAAATGGCCCGAGCACCAACAACTAAACGCATATGTCTGAGACAAACATGGCCACTCGTTCCCCTGCAACAGCAGCGACAAGCCCCGCCAAACTTTATTTCGACCTCCACCTCTTTGTATCGTGCCGAAAGCCAAAAGCAACGAAGAAGCGATCGATCCATGTGTAATTGATACCGACTGCGATCGCTAGCCGACATCTGGATCTGTGGAAAATGGCTTTGGCCACCTCGACAAAGCCGATCGCAACTGCAAATGCAGGCCAGCATGAGACATCATGACGCATTACATTTGCTTGCTGAGCGCAGCTTGTATTTCCGACTCCGTGATGGCATATATCAACACTCATGGACAAACCCGCAATGACTTGAAATTTCTCCCGCTATGCTTGCGCAGCTTTCCGACGCGAACGCCAAGCTGATATCAATTCCGACTGCATTTCTCGACACGTTCGATGCCACTTTGGAACTCGTCACAGCGACCGCCATTGCTTCCAACCAATATGGCAGGCGAGGTGCGGAAGAAGAAGGTGCTTATCGTAGGCGCGGGTGCTGCTGGTAAACGCCCCTTGAGACTGCCAGGAATTGCTCTGCTTTAGATACTGACACCAAGGAAATAGGCATGTCATGCGCCTACCACCTGTCGAACCATCCTGAGAAATTCGACGTCACTGTCATCGAAGCCGCCAACTACTGCGGCGGTCAAGCCTTCTCCATCCCCCTTGACAAGCAGAAGCACGGGGCATCATGGCTCAACCAAGGCGTTCAAGGTGGTTCTTACATCTTCCACCACACCATGACGATGTTCGCCTGTCAGGGGTACGCTGCCAACCCCGTCAAGCTTCAAGTCTCCTTCGGTAAGGATAATAGGTTCTGGACGAACGTATATCCCACCAAGCTCCTGGAACGACACCAAAGCGAAGTTAAGCGCTTTTACCGGATGCTATCATTCCTCAGATGGTTTGAGCTGATCTTCGCGTTGCTGCCCATCAAATACCTGATGAAGCTCTTCTGGTTCAGCTACGAGTTCGCGAACACGGTTGCTCTGCCCATGGTAGCCCTGTTTCTGGGCACGGGAAACTACACGCCTGACGTACCCACTATAATCCTCGAGCGACTGTGCACAAGTCCGACATATGGAATGTGGTATCCGGCTGATAAGGAGAGCATCGCCAGTAACATGCCACCCATGATTGTTTTTCCAAACTTTAGCAATTTTTACGAGGACTGGCGTAAGGATCTGGTGAAGAGAGGGGTAAACATTCGACTGTCTACCGAGGTAACCCAGATACTGAGTCGCGACAAGAATGGAGTGGTGGTCAAGACTATCAAGCGGACCCCAATGCCGGACAACCATAACGCTACGAGCGCTTGGGCAACTGAGGATCCGGTCATGAACGCTGATGCCGACGCGAAAGAGACAACCGAACACTATGACGAAATTGTAATCTGCTGCCTGTAAGTACTTTTCCGCTTCTCCTATTAGTGACACCATCTGAACATCATCACTTTCAGTGCCGACACAGCCAAACGCCTCCTTGGCCGAACCGCCTCCCTCCGCGAGCGCCAAGTCCTAGGCTCCGCCAAGTTTTCTGACGACATCACCATCACCCACCACGACTCCTCCTACATGCGCAAGCACTATGAGAACTTCTTCAACCCATCCCAAGCCGTCAACTCCCTTTCCGGCGTCGACCACTTCTCTCGTGTCAAGTTCGCCCGCGACAACTTCCGCCCCATGTACTACATCAAGCCCTACGACGCCGACCTAACCAAGCTCGAGATGTGCTTCGACTGCACCAACTACCAGGCCCAGTTCCCGCCCGAGGTTGACTTTGACAACCACGTGTTCCAGACCATCTACCTCAACAAGCAGCGCGACGGACATCTCTGGACTGACGACGAGATTGACGAGTCAAAGATCATCCGCAAGGACTGGTGGCATCAGCTATGTCACTCGTGGACTCACTACGCTTTTGTGGTGCCCTGGATGTGGCTGCTCCAAGGAAGAAGGCACACGCGGTTTGCAAGCTCGTGGACGATGATCAATGCGCATGAGGTGGCAGTCATGAGCGGGATTGCGGCCGCGGTTGATTTGGGGGCGCAGTACCCAGAGGATCTGGAAAGGGACGGGTTTGCCCTGTTGAGCTTTAGGTTGTATTACCTGCTGATATATGGACGGTGGTATAGGAGGAAGGTGAAGAAGGAGGATAGGATGGGGGAGGGACATGAGTGGGCGTCGGGGCTGTATGGGAGCGTTTACAAGGGGCCAGGTGTGATAGAGAAGGAAAGAGAGATGTGGAGGGAGGAGAGGGCCAAGGAGGAACGATCATCGTGAAACGTGATCCTTTGAAGCTACGAGCGGTGGTGTTACTGGCTGGTACGGTAACGCCTTGGCTACTCTCAGAGGTTGCATTCACGCATCCAACCCGAAGATCGGCAGCGACATTCGCTCAGATGCTGCCCGAGTCTTTAGCGACGCTGTTAACTTCAATGCCCCTTCTTCCAGGACTATAGCCTGAAGCTCAATTCTTCCTCTCCCTTCTACTTTTACAACCCGCCGGAAAAGACAAGGTCTTGGAGTACCTAGTTGGCGGCAACTGCTTAATGCCAGAACATCTATTACAGCTACTGGTCGACCTAGGCGGTCGGCTTGATATCCGAAATGGAGAAGGCCACACCCCTCTTGTGCGCTGTCTATAGATGCGACAGCCCGCCACCGAAGCTTCGAAGACCAAAGCTACGAAAACCATCGCTCATGAGAAGGCTTGGAATCAGGGCGGGTTGTTTGGGACCATCAATCGTTCACCCGCAGACGCCTCGTGCGCTCATTGAGGCGTGCTGTTGGGTGAACATTAGGATGGAAGAGAACTGAAGTACACGTGGGGGAAAGAGAAGGCTGACGCTTGATCGGATTCTGGAAATTCGGTTCCCTGGTGGAAGCCTCTTGAAGGATTCGAAAATAATGGGGCGTTGTGGAAAGATCTTGTTCGGCACCTTCCGGTACAGCTCAGAGTTGGAGTTTGATGGAAGCGTCATCGAGAAGACGGACCGTTGGAGGTTAATGGAGGGTATGGCAGTGTCAGTGATTCTCTCAAAATTATCTGTTTAATCTCAAAGTTTTTCTATACTCTCATCTTAAGTTCCAGGTTCAGTTCCGTGTAACACCCAGTCACCTTATTTGGCCTTCTGTGGGACTGTTTCCTCGCTTCAAGTTGTAAATTTAACTGCGTAACATCCTGGTGTTGTTTATTACCCGCTGAGCAAGCTGTGGAACTAGAAGTTTGGAAACTTTCTTCCTTTCTACAATCCAGTCTCCTCTGTGAAAGAGCGACCAATTGGCAGGCAGAACTGAAGAAGACTGAGGTTCCAGAATGGTAGTAGACCAAGTGGGAGATGCTTCGCTCCTCTCTCTGGTGTCGCCCCGTCCGGTGCAAGAGCGACAGAGTATGCATATCCCGGCAAGTGCGTGCGAATGATGACGGCTTGATGGGAAGTGATGACCATGAGCATGTGCCCCTGGCGATCTCTGAAGACACTCATCTTTACCCGACACTGTAATTTTTTCTGGCTGACTGATGACATGTAATCTGCTCAATCACTTTGTGGTCTTGATGTTTGTGAAAGATTCATACTGCATTGCGTCCTCCACTGCAAGCTGGACTTGTTTTGTTTTCAAGTTTGGCTCACGTCAAACCTGCGGCGTGAACAAGTCACCCCGCTTAAGATGCACATGAGCAACTTCAAGTATCACTCCTTTCCTTCTCCAACCGGAAAACTGCCAAACCAGGACTTCTTACTTAAAGATTCTCGGAGACATGACCACGATGACGGCGAGGGCGTCCGAAGTCTCCAACACCGTCAAAAGACAGCAAATGATGCTATACCCTCTTCTGTACGAAGTCAAGGCACTAAGACGACTGGTATGGGGGTCTTGGCAAGCCTTACTGCTGCCTTAAGTTTTAGGTGTGCAGCTTCAATTCTACAATAGTTGAGAGATATCTTGATACAAACAGTACAGGTACATAGAATGCCCATAACTACCTCTCTTCGTTATTGAGGTTGTTCAGGTTTTATTTCCAAAACCTTACATGACCTAGTACGTCCAAGATCCCTGATTCACCTTACTTCCTCCAAGTTTTTTTTAAGGATTGGGGCTCCCTTTTCATTCACTCTATCTTCTCTCGGGGACGGGCAAAGAGTTTCCCATCTCCCTGGTTACAATTCAACCGTTTTCATCTGGTCCTCAAGACCCGTCACTGATATCGATGTAGAGAGTACGAAGCATTCCATGCGGAAATTTTTAGAACACCTTCCCAATGGTTTGATACATCAACGGTGAATGGCACATGGTGGGTGAGAAACACTCTTGGTGCGAACGGAAGAGGCCTTCACTCCATCAAGGGTCCACTAATGTGGAAGAACTACTCAAGATTGAAGCCAAGTATTCCAGTGAAGGTAGCAGGCGAGCATGCAAGTGAAGTCAACATTGCCGCCCCTCAGTCCCGCTGCTTCTCACTTTGGAGTATAAAGTCTTCCGAATCCTGCGTTCTACTTTTTCTTTCCCCCTCTTCTCTTTCCACACTGCACCTCAACACAATTCTCAGCACCAACTGCAGCTATCTATCTGCCACCATTTGTCTTTCGCAAACATCAAAGCCCTCGTTTTATTATTATCCAACCCAAAAATCACCCTCTTAATTTCATAGCTATCGTTACATTGGCAGCAAGTATATCCACCCTTTAAACACACTTCCTAACGATCAACAACACACACATTGAGAACCAGGCACTTTATATAACAGTCAAACATCAACCAATTCGACAAACTTTCTTTCAACATGGACTCTCAGAATTTATCTTAGCTGGTAACCAAATCACTTCCTAACCTCCCAAACGAGCTTCTTTTAATAGTCGCTGACATCCTTAGCCATAATTTCTCGACACTTACGTCCTTAGCCGCTTCTTACCGTAAACTAAAGCCCTTCTTCAGCCGAATGCTATACAAATTGGATGCGAAATCCGGCAACCCAACAGCCCTAGCCTAGGGGACTTTAACAGGAAACATCAAGTGCATGAAAAGCGCAATTGAACAGGGAACAAGCGTGGGCCAAGTCTCTCGTTTCAGCTTCTACACTGGTCAACCCAAGAGTCGTTTTGAGCGGGAGTTAGATGCCCATAGCTGCAGATTGCACCCATGTGACCCGTCAACATTCACGCGCCATGCTGAGATACCTGGAAGCATAGAGAAGATCTTATAGGGTACAACCCTCCATTTCGCTACCGCTGCAAACCAAGTGGCCGCAGCTAATTTATTAATAAAGGCTAGGGCGGGCTTTCGCGAACGGTCGTTTAGGCTTTACTCAATATCCAATCATAGTAAAGCCTATACGCATTCGTTGGAATCCTATCCCAAAGAATTCTTCCCAATACACACGGCTATATATTACGGAAACAAGGACATGATCAAATTGTTCCTAAGTCGTAGCGCTTATACCTTTTACGTCGCAGATAGCCCGGAAGATGCCTCGGACGACCCAGATGACGGACTGCCCGAAGATGGCGAAGAGTTGGAATCACTCCAAGGAGTGGAGGAGGAAGAGCCTCCTGAGAACCCTGAATGGGTTCAGCCAGGCCCTGACGAACCAGATGACGATCCTGGTACTCCACACGCAACGGCGTTGCACATTGCTGCTAGTTTGGGCCGTGGCGATCTGGTGGAATTTTTCGCAGGGAAAAGCGGGATTTCAATGAATGCGACTGACTGCGACGGCCACACCCCGCTCCACTACGCCGCCCACGCTATGCTCAAGCATCCTCGGGCAGTTATTCGTAAGTTGGTGCAGATGGGCGCAAGACTAGATGCTCGATACGATATCGAGTTTGGGCTTCTTATCCGCTCCGTGGTAGGCGGTAGATGCGCCGTAGCCGTCGATCTTTTGCATCTTCGTGCGTATACACACCTCACCGCGGAGCAACTCGGCTACCTTCTTCATGCTGCACTCACTCCGGCTGCCTTCTATAGCTTTGAGAGGGGTATCTCGATCGCCAACCTCTCCAGTGCAAGCTATAGCCGGCGGTCTGTATTACTTCCCAGGAGTTACAGGGACTCCTACGATACGGTATTTCCTGATTATACCAGCGACTGCAACATGGACTTACTGGAGCGACAGGAGCTTGTGCGGCTCCTTGTCAAAGAATTTGGAGTCGATGTCAACAGGATACTACCTGGTGAGACACCCACAACACTTCTGGCTCTCTACAACGCCAGTTCATCCGACATGCTCCGCTGCCTTCTTGACCTTGGATGCTACATTTTCTTCTGACAGCCTGGCCTGGCGACAAGTTTAACGCGGTGGACAAGAACGGTAATGATATCTTACAATGCATCTTCAACTCAATTTATTGGGAAGAGCGTCACTATATCGATCTTGCCAACTTCATCAACAGATCGCCATCGGATTACTGCTACGAGGGTATTATACCGGCCAGGATACCTCAAACCGTGGGCTTCGTTGAGATGACCATGCGATTGCAGTTCGTGGAGGCCTTGTTCGGTGTTGGACGAACTGACGATGTCAACTTGGTATGGGGTGAGACCCAGGGGAAAGAGAAGATTCTAAAAATCGTGATTGCCAGATTGACGGAGATTCGCCGAAAGCTAAAGACGGGGAGCAAAGAACAGTTTTTGATGGACGAATTTCACACGTTCTCCAACTTCTCTGGCGTCTGGTAGAGGGAATGAACACCGTCTGAGAAAACGTGAAGTGGTTGAAGCAATGGGGTTTGTAGCAGACAGTTGGCTAATACTAGTCAAGTAAGGTAGAGGTAGTCAATGACGAAACATTTTTTTATGAAGGCACAGTTTCATGCCTTGTGGACTTGGAATACACATGTGTGCCTTCCTTGTGATGACTCGAAGCCATATACCAACGTGAACACTACACTGATGTTTATCCACTCCCACCAGCTGACATATCTACATTGCAAAGCACAATGAATTGGTGAAAAGTGGAGTGAGCGCGTCAAATGGCGCCGCCTGGCTGTCAGCACGGACTCCGTTCTTCAATAGATGAATGACTCCTTGTAGTTTCCATGAGTAGTCTATGGAAGATTGCTTTCTGAACTTCAGCAGACTAGAGTTTAGCATGCCATCGACAATGCGCCCGTATTCTACGGTGGTGTTTTCGAATTTGGTGCTCCTGCAAATGGGAGAAAAACCGAGAATGTCAGTGGACAAAGAAGACGGAATGCGGTTTGAAAAGTTACTTACGATAATATTTCAGATCACTGTGGCCATTTGAAGTGGAAAGCCAATGTAAAATTTGTACGGGATTTCGGACGCCCTGATGGGTATCAGATGGAAATTGAACACGCAAGCAATGGTGTTCGTTTGCCGCAGTTTGTCCTGGTTGAAGTGAAGAAGTGAAAGGAGAAAGCAACCTATCAACCAACATATGGATCCTAGCCCTTTGATGTTCACCGCGAGTGACGAGATTTTTTGCAGAAGCAGGTGAGAATTGGCAGAACGATGAGAGAGTCGACTGGCGGTTTCGTGAATCCAGAGTTATCATCAAGGGCGAATTCCTTGAAATCGGACCGTGAGAGGGAAGCTCATGCTGCATTCCCAATGGCGTGGCCAACCTCCGAGCTCCGACAGTCCCCATGATGCTGTAGAAACTCGATAGATTCGCAATCTGGGTCGACATAACGTTTGCTTCTTCGCTTACGTATTTGATGCTCCAGGCAGTCGTTTGTCGAACCTGCGAGAGTCATCTGAACCTTCTCGCCGAAGCTTGGCCAATACCCCGCTGTTTGTCGGCCGACCCTTCCTTGACCACTGCCGGTGAATGCGAGTCAACACCGTGGCCATTCACCGGACCGGCAATGGGCCGATAGCCAGCTCACCGGCAGTGGATATTGAAAGGTATTTGGCCCACGTGAGGTGGTTAAGCACCGGGCTGGAGCCATTCACTCTTCGCCAAGGAGATGGCGATTACAAGTTTACATATTGCTGGTCCTTCAGCCTCAATCTTCTTCCTCTTCCTCCCCATCTTTCACATTTGGTCTTTCATTATCGTACTTGACGAAGTGGTTGTGCCTGGAAGCGACGACCAAGTTCTGTCTTGGAGCCAGCAAGACGAATAACTTCATCGACTACATCACCATCACTCGCTGCTCTCCCCCCCACCACCCCTCTCTCACTTGGGAGGCGAGACCAACACATCGTCGTAATCACGCTTCTGTAAGTAGAGACTCTGGAAGACTAAACACTCAAAAAATAGCTTTTGAGACAAAAACTAATGAGTGTCTCTAGCAGATGCGCCAGCGTCGTCAATACACAACCCATCAACATGACTTCGTCTGCTGAGTACTTTCTCACACTCCCCCAGGAGGCGGAACCACGAACACTCCTCGACCTTCCCCCCGAAATAATGCGTATGGTTGCGGATCACCTCAAGGATTCAGAATTGAACTCTCTGGTTCGGACATGCAATGCGAACTACACCAAATGCAATTGGGAGCTGTACAAGAGGGATTCCAAATCCGTTAACCCTCAGGCCTTGCTCTGGGGTGTGTTCAATAACAGAATTCGCACCATGGAGCTCGCAATCGGCCAATACGGAGCTGACATCAATCAAGTGTTTATCTGGCCTCCCAAGTCGCGCCTTATCAGAGAAAGAATCAAAGAATACGCAGTTGCAAACGGAGTGAACGTTTCTACAAACAATACTGTGCGGATGTCTTTTCGCGGCTCCGACGACAGTGGCCTTTCGAAATGGCACTACCTGGACGGACCAACAGGTTTTGGAATGGCAAGGACGCCCTGGACAGCTCTGCACTTCGCTGCCGTGTTCAACCAAATGGAAGCCACCAAGTTTCTCCTCCAAAACGGAGCGGATGCCACAGCCGTCTGCCCTAGAGACGGCTACTTTGTCCTCGCAGATGTCAACGATCCACTCCCGCGCACCCCTCTGTTCACAGCGCTCAAGACGAAAAGTGAGGGAGTTGCTGAAGTTCTGTTGCGCCATGGTGTCTCACCTCTGTGGGCTCCTCCAGGTACCGGTGGACACGCGAAGGAAACAGCCTTGTACTTGGCAGCTCACCTCGGTATGTGGAAACTCCTGGGGCTCATTGTCAACGCGGGGGTGGATGTCAACGCGGGTTGTCATGTTGATGATGTACCCAGATGGTCAACGGACCCTGCTGGAAAGTCCATCCTCAGAAAGCTGTGTTACAGCAAGCGAAAGCCCTCAGAAAAGGTGATTTCCGAGCTCGTCAAGTTGGGCGCGAAAGCAACTGTACGAGAAATTCCAGGACGGACGAACATGGTCCACCTCCTCCTTCAACTCATCACAGGTACCGGACAAGGTAAAAAGACCAACCCTGATTGGCCCCTCGCAAGCATTCTGCTAAGAACAGGAGCATGTGACGGAACATTGAAGGAAGTCGAGGTTCTAGCAGCTATCCAGCTAGCCTTGTTTCCGAGGAACTGTCCATACACCCCGCACCTCACCAGGCACACTCTCTCCAATCTCATGTGGTACAACAGAAAATCCCGTGCATACTCGATCGAGGCATGCCTGGTCGGAAGATGCTGCAAATGCAAGCTTGGTAAAGGCCGGTACCCCGAGAACGAGCCGATGACCGGGAGAAGATTGCGGACCGAGCTTCTCCAAGAACTCGTGAATTTCCAAGTCCGTCATTACGGTCGGGAGGGGCTTGACTCCCATTTACCCTTTCTCACTGAGACCTTGCTAACCTTGTTAGCGCGCCACCGGCATGCGAGCACGACCGCCTTGGATATCTGGCTTGAGTTAATGCCGGACGACCACAAGACCAAAGTCGTCAATGTTCGACGCCAGACTGCTCTGCACATTGTTCTGAATATCGAAACTTTCGAAGAAAAGTTATGGTACGTTGGCGGCAAGCCTACAAGGAATATCAACAGAGCCTTCGATCAACAACACGATGCCCTCTTTTACCTCCTGGAGCGGTGTACATCAGATGAGCTGCTGGCCCAAGATGTTGAGAAGTGCACTCCTTTACAGCTACTTTTGGGCGGACTCTACTGGGATCAAGATTCAGAGTACTATGCGGGCCTTGTTGACCTAGACACAATACCCCTTGAGCCCTTTTCCGAGGAAGTGTGGGCAAGGAAGTGTCTGGCATTTGTCGAGAAGATGCTAATGGTGATTCCTGAGCTATCAGACTCTGTTTATCAGCAAGTTGTTGAGGAGCTTCACTGGCGTCGCTGGGAACTTGGCTGCGAATCCGGCGTCATATATCTTGGCAGAACCGGGGGCCGGGGAAGAGAGCCACACTACTTTCCGAGTTTCAAACCTCAAGATGGGGAGATGAAACGTCCACTCACTCAGAATCCTCCCCTATTGCCTATGCCATTTGAAGCTGCACCAGCAGCAGAGCCGACCTCAGCAGAGTCTACGCAGCCAGCAGAGCTGCCGATCCGACCAGCAAAGCACGCTCTACCAGACGGGCCCGCGGCTCCAGAAAAGCGACAACGGACAACGGAGTCCCAGGAAACGGCAGAGAATACCGCCAACAATTACTCTGTTGCAGGACAGCCAAATGTGCCGCCGTCAACACCGGTTTCTGGGTTCGATATCGACTTCGAAGCGTTGATGGCAAACGTCCAAGAGGAGTATAACAATGCCTGGTCAACATAAGCGGGTGAGGGCAAAGACAGAACGATGTCTGAACTTTCTATTGTATCAAGTGCTGTTATTGAGTCGGGTGTCATTTAATGTGGAGGTATTGAAGAAAGACCGAGCCATCCGATGCTAAGGAATGATTCCTATTATGGACATCGCAGGCTGTTCACCAACCAAGACATCTTTGGGAGTCATGTTCAGAGAAGACATGCCGGTCACTGCTAGAGCGTCAACAATGTGGTCACTCTGCCACTTCAAGAAAGTCCTTGACTCGTCGCCCGTCCATCGGGCTTTCCATCACCTGCACTCCCTTCCATTACTTCCAGACTAGGTGCTCTGGTTTCTATTCTTCCTCCTCCATTGTCATCACAAAACCAATCCCACGGCATCTTCTGTCGTTGTCTTTCTGCAGTCACCTCCGCCAAGTGACCAGCCATAAGCTAGATTATTGAAGTAGTCTTTTGACCTTCGCTTTCTTCTTGAGGCTGCGATAATTTTGGAGTCAAGAAGTATGACTTCGTTGCCCGCCGTTGCCGACCGAGTCCCCAGGGAGGAGCTTACTTGCCGATCGCTGTCGGAGGCTACTATGGCAGTGGCGAATGTTCGTTGAGCTCGACTACCCAAGCCATGATGTTAAAGGCCCGAGAGAATTTTCTTACTTTCCAGGCATCTGGGGAGTCGTTTATTATTGACGAGAGATTGATTCGGAGTTGAATCACTCGTTGCACGGGGATTCAATCTGTCTCCTATCTTCGTACCATCCAGTTACCTGGCAAGCTTTGCTTCTTTCCGTATCTAAAAAAAGGCTACAATGACAGGAGTCGTGAAGGTGAAGGACATCTTGGGCAAAAAATGTATCATACGTCTGCGGATCTGGTGTAGAATTAGTTAGATAGCCACTCATAGGCATTTAGATCTAGTGTATGTAGTAAAAACTGGAACACAACAAGCCTCGACGAACTTGATATTTTGAAGTGCTTGGATACCTATTGTGTGGGTTGAGACCGATGACGACCCGTGTCAAACCCTTTGATGTCCAAGACAAAATCGCAGATGTACAGACTTCTAGTATAGCTAGCTGGTAGAATATTTACCCAATCCATAGTTTTCGAACGGGGAAAGCAAGAAAGTCGGCAATTGCATCATGGCCCCGAACATTTCCAGTGAATTGCTGTTTTCAGAAGCTGGTGAGGTATCCAAAAAGAAAAGAAAAAAAAGAAAGGAGAAAAAGAACAAAGCAAAATAAAGGAAAAAAGAAAAGGAAAGAAAAGAAAGGTTCAGATGGAGGGCTCAAGCAGATGCAGACAGCCGAAACAAACTCCACATCATCTGAGGTTACTCCCGGCATATCACCAGAGTGGGATCCCCTTGTTCCGATACCAACATGACTAATTCGACACAATCAAAGCCCTCGTAACATGTAATTCTCCGGTACACCGTACGGTAGCACAATCGGCAGTCAGGTAATGTGATATGTACCACGGATACACGAACTTCCGACTTTGGCAATAATACACCACCGATCAATCACCTAACAGAGGTTAGGTTGATGTGGGCCTCGCTCATATAACAAGCCAACCGACTCTCCTCGTCATTCTGAGAAAGAGGATAGTTGCTTGGCTGCTGTACGTACGTTCGTGTAAGCGAGCTATCAAGGGGAGGCCCCACATGTAGGTACCCTTGGCTGTGGCCAGCGCACCGAACCGGCGAGTATCACCGTAGCACGAATATTACAAAGATGGCGGTATGATAGCTGAGGGGTCCGACTTTCTGTAGTAAAAGCAGTCCATATAGAACATCGCTCGACCACGAGACTAGAAGTCAAACATCGTTAGCACCCTTGATAATTTCTCCTCTTCAGCAACACGATGGCTACCCTCCGACAACTGCACCTACCTCTCCGCCTTCTCTCCAAGTCTCTCCTAACAGCTTCCACCCGGCGCCTCATCTCAACCCAACAATCCCCCAAGCCCAAAACCCCCATTAAATCCGCCATCATCACCGGCGCCGCCCGCGGCATCGGCCGCGCCATCGCCCACCGCCTGGCCGCCGACGGCTACGCCCTCACCCTTAACGACCTTCCCTCCTCCTCTTCCTCTTCCTCTTCCTCTTCCGCTTCCTCCTCATCCGACCCCGATGACGCGCTAAAATCCCTCTGCCACACCCTCCACTCCCTCGGCTACCCCAACATTCACCCCTTCCCCGCCGACATCACCTCGCCCGACTCCGTTTCCGCCCTCATCTCTTCCCATGTTTCGGTTCACGGCTCTCTTTCAACAATGGTGGCCAACGCCGGCATCGTCGGCGCCCAACCCCTTCTCACCGTTACCCCGCAGGACCTTCTCCGCATGTTCAACATCAACGTCATTGGCGTCTTCAACTGCTACCGCGCCGCTGCCGAGCAAATGATCAAACAAGGCACCTCGGGGAAATTGATTGGCGCGTCCAGCGTGGCTGGGCTGAGGGGTCTGCCGATGTTGGGACCGTATGTGGCGAGCAAGTTTGCGGTTAGAGGATTGACACAGACATTTGCGGCGGAGTTGGCGGCGGAGGGGATCACGGCTAATGCGTATGCACCGGGGGTGGTGGACACGACCATGTGGGATACGATTGCGGAGGGGGTGATAAAGGCGGGAGGGGGGAACGCGGAGGAGGAAGGAGCGAAGGCCCAGGTGAGCAAGCGCTTTGTGGACACACTGGTGCCGTTGATGAGGTCGTGTACGCCGGAGGAAGTGGCGGGTTTGGTTGGGTTTTTGGCGAGTGAAGGGGCGGATTATATTACCGGCCAGACGTTTGCTGTTGACGGAGGGATATGTTTGACTTAAGAGAGAAGCGCAGCTGCCCTGCACTGGGGAGAAGGCGAATTGCGGGTATATACCCCTAACCCTTATCTATGGTACTTGTTTAGCCTTATCACTTACACCCATTGTCACTTTTCCAATTTCGGATTTTGGCCGTATGTGTGGGGTCCTTCGGCCCGCGGACCGGTGTGTGCTTCCAGCTCCCATGCTTAAGCGGAATACACCATTAGAAGATACCTCTACAGATTATTTTGTCAAACTCGGTTACATTCGATTACTTCAAGTGTATTCATGGTAATGTTACCTGCGCCAGCTATACAGCACAACGATCATATCACAAGAAAACGAGACATCATGTTTGTGTTGTATCCAATTCGCTTTATTCATTGATGTATAGATCTTGCAATATCCTCCATCTCCAGTCAACGACACCAAGAGTGGTAGGCATACCACGTCGGTTCACCTACTCCAGAGCCAGGGGTTAAGCGGGAAAAGCCAAAGCCATGGCCGCCGCCCCTGTTGTTTCCGGAGTGGCTACCGGTCGTCAGTACCACCGCCCGTACACTGTGAAATCTTCCTTCTCAACTAACTAAGCATCTGGTAGCTCCAATTCAACAATCCACGGCACCTGCTCCCTCGCGTCTGGGTCTTCATCCTCGGGGCCCATCTCCAGAGCTGCATTGACAAACAATGTCTGCTGTCCTGCTACCAACGGGTGCTTGTCGTCCTTGCAGTGACTCGTGCTTCTAAACCCGTCCTTGAAAAGTCGTTCTTTCCTCTTCTTCCTGTCCTTAGCATCTTGTTCTGAATCGAATTTTCTGGGCTTGTAATCGGCGAGGCTATCGATGAGTATTGAAGCGCCGTTATCGATCTCGGTGAAGTGAGAAGGTGTGGTGGTCGTTGGTTCTGTTCCGCGCCAAGTCACGAGCTTGGCCCCCCAACCTTCGTGGATGTGGCCGAAGCAATGGAGGCGAGGGCGAGCCTTTGCGATGGCGCCGAACAGCTGATCACAGCCGCCCCGCTGGTTGGAGGAGGTTCTGTCAAGTACGCCCTTTGGTGGCCCGTGTGTGATGGCAATGTCGACCCTTTTGTTATCTGACGGCGAAATTGAGAAGTCGTGCTCGTCGTTGTGTTTGAATTGAAAGCCCTGGTGTGCGTCGCGAGATGGCGTAAATGGACTTGCGTACACTGTCAAGGCCGCCCCGTTTTGTAGGCGGAAGGAGTGGATGCCCTCGTCCAAGAAGGTGATACTTTCGTCCTCTGAATTTGAACACAGCTCGCGGGCCTGGCCAAAGTCGCCGTATTCTTTCTTTATGAGTTCGGGCTCGATATGGCATTTGGTAGTGGCTTCTGCGGTTAAGTTTCCGAAGGCTGTTTCATCGAGGGAGAAGTCATGGTTGCCTGCAATGACGAGCTTCAATGGGGCATCAATGGACTTGAGAAGCTCAAGGGAGGAGCGAAATTCGTCCAGTTTTGACTCGTCGGTAAGATCGCCGCAGTGGATAGCAACATCGACCGGTACCTTGGGCATAATATGATCCTTTCCATGGGTGTCGGAAAGGATGAGGAAGGACGTCTTGGTTGTCTTTGTGAAACCCATTTTGAACGACTGTTGATGCACAAAAAGAGGTACGATCGGACTCAATGTTGTTGTGCGTGGAATACGGGAAAGAAGAAACGGGTAGCAAATGTGGGATGTGTGGTTTCTTATATAGTTTCACTTGGCACCATGTAAAGTATAGGTATCTGTGAGCTGCAAAGCATGCTTGGGCCCAAACAAAAACGATCTCGCTCATTCGAGTCATTTGCAAATTCTGCGTGCACATGTGAACTGCAGCAAATATGCATCATACGTATACCTACCTCTAGAGGAGATAGCCATTTCAGATCGGATATAAAGCAGTATTCAGGATTTCCGGGTCCCGAACCAAAGACTCGGGCAGTCAATTCCTACTTGTGTGTAGGTATGTTTACGAGAACTGCGTTCGCAATTCACAGTGCACTGCACAATGTGCTGCGTTCTCCATGTGCTTTCAAGAATGCATCTTGCACGTCATCAACGGTGCTACGTCTGATATAATATATATTTACCAGAATTTGTTCCCGTGATAGAAGTTGGTTACGTTAGGATGAGAACGGATGCTTAGAGACCTATACACATCGTTGATCCTCTGGGCTCATATCAGGGGGCCAATTTATCATACCTAGAGGTATGGAAGGAGTATGATGAAATACGCGCACACTCGGTGGGAATTTCTTTCCCATTAATATATGAAATTTGGACGAAAAAGTAAGAGAGTATTAAGTTGGATTTGGCATATACCAACAGAAACTGGCGTACCTTCCGTCTCAGTAAGTAGTGAAGGTGACGCAAAGAAGGAAGCGAGCAAGAAGTAATTCAGCTATCTAGATATAAATGATGAGTGTCACCCCCGATCTGTTTTATCCTGTTTTCTCTCTTTTTTTCTTCTTTCTTCTTTCCTCAATGAGTCGAATTGATCTGTGTGGTGAGCATAAGTTCAACTAGCTCAAGGTACATGACTGTGACGCTAACACCAATGATCCCAGATGAGCCGAAGTACCATTAGCAATCATTGATTTTTCTCCTGGTAAGCTCTGCTCAAGGCGCATTGTATCATCTGCTCAGGTACTGATGTTTACCTACTTGTCAAAGCGCCATAAAATAAACAAAGGGTCTATAAACCGCATCGACGACCTTTCCCAGCCAGACAAGTTCCTCATCGTTAAGTAAGACCCTTATAACACGAGTATCAAACTACTTATTACGTATGTTGCGGCTAACACTTGAGAACTTTCAGTTTCAGCAGGCCTTTCAATGCGCGGAGCACTCCTGGAGTGCTTCCGCGTCGCCACCCGCCCAGTCCGTCCAGAGCTGCGCCGCCAACTTGTCCTGGTTGGCGGTGCCGCGAGCATTGCCCACTCTTCGGTCTAGAAGACTGAGGACGTGGATGTTGCCGCCCCTTCCGCCGTATTAATCGACATCTGGAAGGGAGTTTCGGACGGCGCTCTCAACTTCTCCATCGAAGCCGACGGCAAGATAGCGTTCGATGCCCCGCAAGGCTTCCGTGTCCGACTTAACATCATCGAAATCGGAAGCGGGTGCATCGATCGCATCCACGTGACGGAACCTTTTCACGAAGGTTCCGTTCCGTCCATGTCGGATTTGTTGTTGATAAGGGCCGTGACGGTGGTTGATCGGGGAGGAGATGGCGACAGGCCGGACTTCCAGTGGTTGCTGGAAGGGGTGTTTCAAAAGCTCGAACAATTCCCCAGAATTGATGATGAGGAGCTTCACTGGCTGGCAAAGGCCGCAGAAGCGGTGTATGGGCCCATCGGCTATCTTGGGATAGCTTCTTGCATTGCTACTACCAACGAGGCTGCCGCGTTGGCGCTTCTTCATAAAGGCAAGAAATCATCTCAAGTACATGTAGCCAAACGGCAATCTTGATAGACTTCAGTTATTTCCGGAAAATAACTTGCCACGCGTCGTCTCCCACACTGTCGCATCTGCGGCCCAGCCACGTGGGACGGGAAATTACTGCGTATCAGAGCATGGCGATGTCCTGGCTTTGTGGGCGGATAAATTGTGCACCCCGGTGGCCGGCTGTCATACCATTATGAATCTCTCGTCTGCTGGTCCTCGGAACTTGGGAATGAAGGGGAGGCACAACGGAGAGAGAGGAGTGCCCACGAAGGGTACTAGGGCCGTGATCTCAACTCCAGCAGGCCATACCAGAATGGACAGGGGGTAGAGAGCACTAGAGGGTGAATAGTGCAAATTGACAGATTGCCAATGGAATATAATTTATAAGCTTCCGAGGGCGGCAGTTATGATGCGGCCTTGGGGGAGGCTGGTGGTGAGATTGAAATGTTCACAACGATGACATGAAGTGGAGGGATTCCACTTGGGGTTGGGTGGGCGGCTTGGTTGGAGCCTTTTATCAAGCCCCTTTCATAAGATAGGTAATTGAAGTAACCTAACCGCACCACAGCCCTCAAGAAAAAAACGACCGAAAATCCAAGGACAATTTCCTGGTTCGGGAGGTCTGTGTGTCGTCGGGCGGATCGGGGGGGTTGACTTGTAAGCCTCCTTCCCGGTCGGGTTCGCTAGGTTCCAGGCAGGCACCTCCCTAGCTGGGCGGGCGGGAGCGGGGCCCCTTCCTCTAGAGGTAAGGCGGGAACGGCCTAGTTGTTACCCCGCGGGGCCCCGAACCCCTGTGGATACCCAGCCCCTGAAACCCTGGCGGGCATAATGGAGAGAATGGATTCCGTTTTCTCGAACGGGCACTGACCTCCTGACCCATTCATCCTCCTCCTCACTGCATTAGGTTGCGTCCAGTTCCCGCCTCGTCTTCCGCTGATCAAGTTGTCGTCCGAATCTAATGATCTTCCTGCTGGTCAATAGCATCAACTTTGCTCCAACGACAGGACTGGAGTGATCTGTCATTCTGCTTCTCTGTTTTATCAGACACCACATGCCAAAAGCCACTAGATCCGACCATCGACCTCGATACGTCACACGAGTGAAGAGGCCGAACTCCCGAACCGATCAAGCCAATAACGCATGGAGCTATCGCCGTTACTTTTGCTTCTGATACCAAACTACGCCCATGGCAACGATGGCATACTTGATGGCAGCGCCAGACACGAAAGGACTCGCTTGAAAGCAACCCTGATAACCACCTCCCCCCCCCCCAATAGAAGCCCATGGTGCCCTCGATTTCGGCCAACCCTCTCTAGATGAAAGCATCCCCAAATTCCAATCCAGAAGCCAAGAACTTAATCGACCTGATAAGAGTTGCATTGCCTCGCAGTTAGTGCGCCAACGATAATGGTCCCTTTTCCCTTCCCCTTCCCGTCTGCTCTGCTTGTTAGTGGTCTCCATCTCGCCACGTTCGCACTCAGTCAAACAACAACTGATCACTGGATACCTTACCGAACAGCACGGGCTGGCAGATATTGACACCAGCCGCCAAAGTGCATATAGCCGACTGCAACAAATCATTGTTGACCAAGTAATCAAGCGAGCTGATTGACGTTTTTACCAGCGCGGACATCTCCCATATTCACTTCTCTCTAAGCAAGCGACGTCCTAGCGAGTGGCATCCAGAATCCCGTCTCTAACCTCGTGGATCTGTCCAAAAATCATACCTCAGTATCATCGGCCTAAACCAGCGTCGATTGCTCGTCTAATCTGCGCTTTCGCCTGCTTTTGGCCTGCTTCAGGGTCTTGTTCTGTGTCGGTCCAATTCCAGAAGCTCGGCCCTCCCCTTCCTTCCGGGAAAGGCATGAGGATTTAATCTATTTTGGAGATTATTGCCATGTCTTCCGGTCACATCGCCACATCATGGCTGCAGGAGCCGGAGGATATATGCCAGGGCCACGTCTTGGCGAATCAAGGCCATGGACTGTCATGGCTAAAGCGAACCACATTGGTGACAGTGCTACATACACCATTCAGTCGGCGCCCACGACTATTCCCATCATAGATCTCGTCTCTGCTCGCCTCCCCTTATTAGAGCCTTCCGCACCGCCCAGGATGGAAATTTCACGTCGTCCCACTTCGCCATCTTTAGTTCTGGTTCCGGATTCCGAAATCTACTTCAATGAGGGCCACCATCGCCAGTCTCGTTTCGAACGCCCTGCTGCTTATCCAGCAAGCGGCTGCTGCGCCTACAGACACTGATACCTGGAATGAGACTACCGTCGATATCTCTGGAGATTCCTCCGCAGACAGCTTCAGTGTCGCGTCCATCTACGACTGGACCTACAGGAGGTGGAATGGAGCCAATTATGCATGCAAATGCTATCCTGGTGACCCATGCTGGCCCAGCACTCTCCAGTGGAACTTGTTGAACGCAACTGTTGGAGGCAACTTGCAAATCAGCATTCCTCCGGCTGCGTCTTGCTACAACACCTTCCAAGGCCTTCTCGGCAACATCAGCACCTACAATGCGGCTCAATGCGCCGATGTTCACGCGAACTATGCCAGCGAGCAGTGGCAGTAAGTATACTCCTATTCATAGGGCGACAGAGTTGTGAATTGACAAACACCAGGATCGACCTTCCCACTGCTGGCCTGTGGACCTACTTCACCAACGACACGTGCCGGCCTACCACCAACCCTACTGATTCTTGCACTGGCGGCTACTTCCCTACGATCTATATCAAAGCTACGACCATCGCCCATATACAGGCTGGTATTCTCTTCGCCAAGAACAACAACCTGCGCTTGATCATACGCAACACTGGCCATGACTTCCTTGGCAGATCAGTCGGCTGGGGTGCCCTCGTCATCAACACTCACAGCTTTAAGGATATCAGCCTTACCAGCAGCTACAGGGGTGCCTGTAACTACACTGGCTCTGCCATCACTGTCGGCGCCGGTGTTCAGGCTTTTGAGGCTCTCAGCAAGCTTCACTCTCTCAATCCCCCCAAAATCATGGTTACCGGAGAGTGCGCTGTAAGTTGGAGCCCAGTATATGCCTTACGTACCAGTACAAACACTAAACTAACGTGGACATTGTAGACTGTCGGTGTTGCTGGTGGTCTCGTCCAAGGTGGTGGACATGGCCCCCTGACCAACTTTTACGGCTTCCTTGCCGATACCGCTCTCGAGTTCCAGGTCATTACTGCTGACGGTGTTCTACGAACTGCCAACGCCAAGACCAACCCCGACCTCTTCTGGGCTCTTAGGGGCGGTGGCCCTTCTGCGTTCGGTGTCGTCGTTCAGGCCACCTATAAGACCTTTGACGATTACTCCAGCTCCGGCACTACCTTCGCCCTCGGCCCTGCCAACGTCAACAACAACGACACCCTCTGGTGGGATGCCATCGCCAAATTCCACAGCTACTCCAACCACTTCGTCGACAATGGCCTGTACATCTACTACGAGTTATACCCTGGCCTAAGCTTCCGCGTCCAGCCCGTCGTCGGTGTTAACAAAACTGCCGCCCAGCTCGAGGCCGTCCTCCAGCCTCTTTTCAACGACTGGACCGCCATGGGGCTCACCTTCGACAAGACCACCACGACCTACAGCACCTTCTACGAGCTTTACAACGCCCTGTTTGAGTCCGAGGTTGCCGGTGACTCTGCCCTGACCGGCGGCTGGGCCTTCAGCAAGACCGATGTCGCCAAAAACAACGCCGGCATCATCGACGCCTTCAAGAATGTTCTCAACAACGGCGCCTTACTCGTCGGCCACATGTGGAACGGCGGCCACGGTCTCCCCCAGAGTCAGTGGGCCGACAGCGCCATCAACCTCCGCTTCAGGAACGTCAGCGACAAACTCATCACCATCCTTCCCCTCTCCGGCAACGCACCCCTTGCGGAGAAGGAGGCCGCTCAGCGTGTTCTGACTGACGTTGTCGATGGCGGTCTCAGGGCTGCTGGTCCCAACGGTGCTGCCTACATCAACGAGGCTGATCCCTTTCAGCCTAACTGGCAGACTGCCTTCTGGGGCACTAATTACCCTAAGCTTCTCCAACTCAGACAGAAGTGGGATCCTACCGGTGTGTTCTACTCTGTTTCCACCCCCGGTACGGAGAAGTGGGAGCAGATTGAATATGGCACCAGGCTTTGCAAGAAGCTTTGAAGCAGGTTCTTGTTGATATTGTCTGTTCTTAGTCTTGGTTTACAGATACCATCTTTGTTTAGCGTCCATCGTTGTTCTTTTGTTGGAGAGCTCATATCTTCATTTCGCTTGGGTGGCGGCGAGCCTTTGGTAACAAGGTAGATACTTTGACTACATCTTTTAGACAAGACTCTATGCGTATAATTCTAATCATTAGTTCTAATTCAGGCGCGCCACCTGGGTTGTAGGAAAGGATCTCCAGGATGGTCCAGTAATTGTAAAATTTTTCAACGTGGGATATAATTTTGCATTGAAACTGATCCATGGAATAGTTCCTAACTGAAATATTAATGCCTAAGGACATTCTTGTTTAGCAAAACAACCTTCTTGATGATCATTTCCTAATATATATTTTTCCATATCCATATTTTAATCGAGGGATTCTTTTCAAGACCATTTTTAAGGGAGGCGATTCTACCCAAATAACATGTTCTGGTCTTAGATGTTTAGGACTATCCTGGAGATGGTCAATTGTCTTGAAGTGTACCTACCTATTTTACAGTTGCGAGAACATCCCGAGCATCATTTTCTTCAAGCCCTGGCAGCGCGCTATATTTTGAGCATTGCTTTGTTATCTGCCTATCTTCGGTAAGTAGCGGCGTAGGTTTTTAAGGGGAGCTCCGGCACTCTGTTGTTGCATAAGCACATCATCTTTACAGCGATTGCGCCATTCATTTTCTCATTTTTTGGTCCTTGAACTATAACCAACAAGAATGGAAGCTATCAAATGTCGGCGGGGTCATATCGACAATTTTGAATTGCGTTCAGTCTCTCGAAGGCTTCCTCATGCATTTCCAGTCTTACACTTGGCGAAGTGATAGGGGATCTGCGCAATATGAGTTGGGTAGTATGCACCTAGGCCGTTTGCGTGCTAAGAGAGACAATCCGCGCAATGGTTGACGCCGCGACATCGGATCTGCAATGAATATATTTTGTACGGCTGGTACCCCCCCTGATGTCTCTGCTTCATTCTCTGAGGTCATTCTGTGTATACATTGACTTGAAGCACTCTGCATACCATTTCTATATTGTGTCTTGGAAAATCAGCCTCTACAGAGAAAGATGAAGTACCAAACCATCCAGGACCGTCAGGTCGTCAAACCCGACCGCCATCTCCTCAACACCACCATTTCACCTGGTGTAGTTCATGACCCCGAGCATGACGCCGCCGCCGCTACCGTCACTAACGAGTATCAACCCCTCCTCACGCCTCTAGCCAGCTCCAGCTCTAATTCTTCGGCGTCTCTACCCCCTGGCCACCTCTCCTCGGACGACAATGCCTGGACCCCTCCCCCTCGCTTCGTCTTCATCCAAATTGCCCTCATGTCCAATGTCTTCCTCTACGGCTTCGATGGCACCATCACCGCCGCCGTCTACTCCATCATCTCCTCCGAATTCGGCGCCGCCAACACCGCTTCGTGGCTGACCACAGCCTACCTGGTCACCAGCACCGCGTTCCAGCCGCTCTACGGGCGCGTGTCCGACATCTTTGGGCGCCGCGTCTGTTTCTTTATCAGTACTATAACTTTTGCGCTGGGCTGTTTGTGGTGCGGGCTCGTCAAATCTTCTATCAAGAAGGGCATGATCTGGGTCATCGTCGCCCGCGCCCTCACTGGCTTCGGCGGCGGCGGGCTAATGACCATGGCCACCGTCGTCAACTCGGATATGATTCCCTTTCGCCGGCGGGGGATGTACCAAGCGCTTCAGAACGGCATGTTTGGGTTCGGCGCCATATGCGGCGCGAGCTTTGGGGGCAGCGTGGCGGATGGGATTGGTTGGCGTTGGTGTTTTTTGTTGCAGGTGCCCGTGTCGGCGTTTGCGCTGGCGGCTGGGTGGATGGTCATCAAGGATCCCGTAAATGGGGTCCTGGGAGAAGGGGAGCAGAGGACTTGGGGACTCATTTGGAGGAAGGTGGACTTTACTGGGGCTTTCTTGTTGGTCACGGCCATTTCGATCCAGCTTGTCGGATTGAGCCTGGGTGGCAATATGTTGCCTTGGAGTAGCCCGTGGGTTGTTGCGTCGTTGGTGAGCAGCACAGCGATGTTGGTTTTGTTCTTGGTGGTGGAGGCGAGGACGACGGCGATTCCGGTTATTCCGTTGAGGTTGTTGAAGGGAAGTTTGCCGCTGCTAATGCAGTTTGCGAATGTGTGCGCTGGGTTGAGTGCTTATGCGGTGAGTTGTTCCTTCTTCAAGTTGCTTTTGCTTTGGGTTGCTCCTGCTCAAAGTTCGATTGTTCTGGTTCAAGTTGCTCTCGCTTTGTATCGCTCCCTCTTGGCGTTGCTCCTGCCTGGAGAGTTTCATACTCTTGATGACCAACTTGGCTTGCAGTGGTCTTGCTTCGAGTACAGTTACCTACTTCTGCTTCGAGTCGTTCCTCCATGTCCCTTCTTCCCGCCATCGTTGATCGGCTGACTGACAAGTCCGTTCCTTTAGTACCTTTTCAATCTTCCTCTGTTCTTCCAAGTCGTCCTCCTCGACTCCGCCACCACCGCCGGTGCCCGGCTCGCTATCCCATCGCTGGCCACGCCCATTGGTGGCCTCATTGCCGGCATTGTCATGTCTCGCTGGGGAAAGCTTATCCCTCTTGTCCGCACTGGAACCTTCTTGATGGTCTTGGGCAACGCCTTGGTTATCTCTCTTGCCTTCGAGGACTCTGGCTGGAAATATCTTGTTTACATTTTCCCCGCCAACCTCGGCCAGGGAATTGTGTACCCGGGCATCTTGTTTACCTCGCTGGCCACGTTCGATCATGCCGGTACGTTCATCCTTCGGCTTCGTCTTCAGTCACTTACCTACGATTGATGTCGCCATCGACTAATCTAGACGATACACATAAACAGACCACGCCGTCACTGCCTCGACCGTTTACCTCATTCGGTCTCTCGGCACCGTCTATGGCGTCGCCATCACCTCTGCCATTGTGCAAACCACGCTCAGCGTCCGGCTTCCCGGCGCTTTGGGCGAGATACCAGATAAATGGAGAGTAACATCCCTTTTACTTTGCAGCTGTTTTTCCCGCTCCTGTTTTCCTGAGCGCTGTTGTGGTCCCGGGCCTCCCCTCTCTCAGGACCAGGGCCCTACCCTTGGCAGGTGCCCTGGTCCACAGCAGCTTAGGGGTTTCTTCATTGCGTTGTGCTCATGTTCTGTCTTGTTGCGGTTGTCTTGAGGTTGTTTTCGTTAAAGCTCACACAAGTCTACCTAGGTCGTTGATGAAATCCGCCACTCAGTCTCGGTTATCAAGAACCTTCCCCCAGATATTCAGCTCAAGGCTCGCGAGGTCTACTACGAAGGACTGCGGCTTTCGTTTGCCACGTCGACGGCTGTGGCTGCTGCAGCTGTCAGCGCGGCGCTGCTTGTGAGGGCACGGGGACTTCGTAGTACCACGTAGCGCACTACGGAGTCGCACTTCGGAAGAAAGACAAGATAAAAACAAATGCCTAGTCGTCTGTTGGGCGAGGTGAAGTAGTCTTGTCTTCCTTCGTCTTGACCATGGGGAATGCTTGAGCTACAATGGGTAGGTTTGGTGCTATTGAATTGGTGGTGGCGGGCAACGAACTGGGGACGAGAGGTAGAAGAGGCAAGGAGGTTTGGACGGGAGAGCGCGGCACTGGAAGTTGTGTTGTTGCCGCCGTCGGGTTAAGCTTAGTATGTACACTAAGGGTAGGGATAGGGGTTCTTGGATATCGCTGGGAAGTCCCGGCAATAACCGGCAGTAGTAAGGCCCACCGGGGTATCATTCACAAAATTGGCGTGCAGTTGATGTCGGCGATTTCCAAAAGTGCGAGTTGAAGTCCGTCCCGGGAAGTCCGCAACGGGCAAGGTTGATTATGAGGAAAAGAAGGTGAAAACCCCGAGATCCAGGGTCTACCGTATGTGTAGTTGTCTCATGATGTGGCATTGAACAATGGAACCATGGTGCAAGAATAGCTTCTCGTGATGATTTTTGCAGGTCAAACTCTCTTAGGAACACCTCAAGCACGCTTCTGAAAAACCGTCACTTGGCGATGTCTTTCATCACATCCCCAAACCAATGCTCATGGAGTGTTTTTTTCTAATCCTCTGTCTTGCAACATGGCTTACGACATTACTTTGTTGTCTTCTCGTCGCAACCTGGAGACCATGGCCTATTAGGATGATCATATCTGCTCGATGTACCAGAAAAGGGGACTCGCGTCCTGAGGCCATCATCCACCCTGAACCCGAGCTCCCGCCGAAGTCGCTCGGCTCGCTAGCATATTCCTTTCTCGGTAAAGTGCTGCCCAGTATCACTTTCATAAATTTCTCCCCTTATCCACCCATATGGTACGTGGTACGCTCCCCTTTCCCTCCCCAGCTTTTCGCGTCCAAGCTCAACCCAAATTCATCTCGGAGAGTTCATGATTGGGCAGCAAAATCGTTTTCCAAACGTTGTCGGAGACAATATATCGATAGTGAGACGATGATTCGACTTGGGCAATACGGTCACACAAGCCACCAGACAGATTTGAATGTGCTTGCCATATCCTCAAACAGCCTGTCTTGCCTCGGCTATTCGTTGTCCAAGATTGAATGAAGAATTTTCTTAGGCTTCAAGCCTCAAGTTCATGACTCATTTCACCTAAGTAATAAGACAAACTAAGTAACACCAGTTGTTGGTCCGTCCAACAACGGGGGTCGACCAGAACGAGCAGGGACAGTGACATCTCGAGTGGGCTCGTGAAGGATTGTGGATATTCGTACCTCTACGTAGAGGTATTTTGGCCCCTTTGAAAAACTAATCACAGCCTGTCGCTGCGCATAGCCACTCGAATAGTTGTGAAGCTTTCTTCCTCGTCAAATCTTTTCCATTCTGAGAGAGCCAGAAATGCGTGGCCTGTGAGATGGAAATGTGTATGTCTGGACCCTCATTGATGTTCACTTTTTCTCCTGAACCATCACCGACTATCATGGACTGTCATGGATATCATGAACTTCCGGTCACCAATCAGCTTAGAGACATGAAGCCACGACACTTGCCACTCACAGTCCTTCGAGTTGGCATAAGCTTGCATGCCACGCTATTTTGGACGGTGTGTATACCACCAACGAAGAGTCTGACACGAAACAAGAAAAACTTCTGGGACTGCGTGGCCCCCGAAACTTTCGGCGCACCTGCATGACCAGTGAAACTGACCAGGTTCTTAAATTCCCTTGCTCCCAACCTCCGTCTGGCCACGCAGCAATCCCATCACACCGTTTCTCTCGGCTGAGCGGGACACTAAACTTGAGACCTGTGAGACACGCACAGCACACACTGTACGTTCCGTATCGTCTCATGACTTAGTATATAAATTTAATTAGTAAGCAACATCGTTGGTTGATGAAGCAAGAGTGGCGAGTCAATGACTGCAGACTGGATGAACTGGAGACGGGATTTACTGACAGCGATTGCAACGCTCTGGCTCGCGGCGTAGCGGGCACGGGTGAGGAAAACCCGCCCGCCCGCCCTTTTGTGACACTGCGACCTTGGCCATGAACTGTCTGGGAACTACATGCGAACTACCCATCGAGATGATGACTGCTGTTCCGGTTCGACTCTGATTCGACGATGAGACAAAAAGGTCAGAAGTTCATGACTGTGATGACTGATAAGCCAGTCTCTAAAGTACTTGAGGTATTGTATTCTACCTACCTTATCTGCTGCATGTTTTGAACCTGCCACCTGCCAACAAAGGCAGGAGGGCGAAGAGCTGGAGTCCTGGATACCTAGTTGGGCCCTGGGAAGTGACAGGCGCTTCCAGTCAAGACCCCCGAGCATCAGGGAACTCTGGCGGTCACGGGAATGGCAATGAGGAGGGGTCTCGATGGCGACTTGCCGAGTTGATTCGGCTGTGCGGGGGGTTGGGGACATATGGCGTTTCCGGGGCCAACGACTGTCAGTGCTGTTTCTCCATCCACCTTTCGAACCACGATATTGTGTGTCAATCAGGCGTAGATGCATAATTGCGTCTGCTGGCAATGTGGAAACCTCGGAGTTGACCTGTTCCACTCTCAGCGGAACCTTTTTCTCTTTTTTTCTTCTTTTTTCTTTTGGCTTCGTCCGATAAATGGCAGATGCTTGTTTAGAAAGCTTGGGTATCTCGATCGGCGCGAGGAGAACGGGACGGGTGCAAATTAACGCGAAGATCTGGGACCGCAAGGTGGATGAACGGGGCGCTGCTACCTCTCTCTACGCCCACTGCCCAGGCTCTTCCAGCGACATTCCAATTGCGCTGGACAAGACCCGAATACGGCCCGAGGGTATTGCCTCAATATCGCGGCAGGAGTCAGGGTCCTTTTCCCTGTCCTAGAGGTAGACATGTACTTGTCGCCGTCCTTCACTTCAGGCACTGTGGTTCAGCATCTCCCGACCGTTTTGCACCGGCGTTTTTCCTGCGCATAGTTTCGACACTGTAGAATTTGTTGAGACCATTTCCGAAACCCAAGAAAATGTGATGGTAATCTCGGCGCCGAGTGTCGTCGAAAAGGCTTAGTTCCAGCCGAGATCAAGTTTGACGTCTCATCGTCCCAGGGTTGGGGTTTTTGGAGACACCCGACCCATGCATTTTGGGAGCGTGGACATCAACCAGGGCAGGAACAGAAACTTGACACTTCCTTTCAGTCCGCCAGCTGCCAAGATCCAAGATGCAGCGCTGAGAAAGCGTTGAGTGGGTCCAGCTCCATGTCCGTCTGGCAAGCCCGGGCGTCAAACAGCCAAAAAAAAAAAGATGGAGAAACTCTCGGTGCCTGGCAACCCTTTTTTTTTCTTTCTTTTTTTTTCTTTTTGTTCGTCCCTCGTCGGCTCCAACTGCTGCCGTTGTGTGGACGGTTCGGTTCGGTTTGTTGTATTCGCTGGCTCAGTTCTGCCAAGCGCACACAGGAGAAGTCGTCCCGTTGCTCGACGATTCGTCTGACCACATCGCAACCTCTTTGGTGACCCTCCACTCCCCATGATTTCCCTTGACACTTTGACCGCCTTTGTTGCACCAAGTGTGACGCATTCGAGACAGCCGCGTCGTCAAGGGTAATTAATCGACAGTCCAGACGCCAGAACCGCCAGAAGCCTTCCAAGACTCTTCTCTCGATCCCCCCGCATTAAAGGCTACGTCTAGAACGGCCTGTTGCGCACGCACGACTTGTCGACCTTTGCTGCTTCGTGAGTACTCGATCACGATCACTGTTCTCAATTGGAACGTCAAACCGGCGACGGCAGAAACCACCAAGAAAAACCAAGGCCCTGGATAGCGGTTGTGAGGAACGTCCACGATTGTTAATCAGAAATCCAGGGACACCCCAGTGTCGGGTCCCCAAGAGTGGAGTGGAATCCCGATGCGACGGCAATGATCAGGAACTTTCCCATGTTTTTGCCCATCATATCCATCAGCCCCATCCGTCCCCATAGCTCTCCCCCCTGCGTCTCCATTCGGTGTCCTGTCTTCCCCATTTCTACCACGGCAATGCCCAATCATGGTGGGCCAACCGCCAACTTCTTTCTTGTTGTCTCCGCTGACCATGGCCAGTTTGGCTGCAGCTCGACCAAACAGGCAGCCCCGGATTTGCGGATCGCTCGACGTCGGCGAGCTTCGAAGCTGAAAAAAAACACCGCGAAACGCACCTCGAAGCAAAGAAAAAAAAAAAAAAAAAAAAAGTAAAAGCGAATGTGAAAAGGAGTCCACTGCAGAATGCATGCGATGTCGGACAAGGATCGGTCTGCCGGGTGTCCAACCCGTTGCACTCTGTCTCCCTACGGCTCCGCCCCATTGGCGGCTTCTACACTACCCGAACTTCGTTCCAAGAAGAATTGGACTGGATCAGCTCATGGCAAACGGCTCGGTACCTTGTGGCGCCTCTTCCAGCGGCCCCTCGATGTAACTTCTACAAGTCCCGGCCCAATAAGCGACAATCGCATTCGGAATCAAGTCATGGCCTGCATTGACCCTCTGCATCTCATTTTCGCGGCTGTCTCGGAGCCTGTCTCTCCATCCCTCGTCCTAACGGAATCGATTGAGACAATAATAGTCGCCGGCAAGGGGTAAAGCAAAAGGCCGGCGAGCTAGGGACGTTAGAACGGCGAAACGGGTGCCACAGGAGGGGCGCTGTGGGCGATACACACTGTGTGTGTGGGCACCGTTGAGGTGTCGGACGGTACCGTCACCGTGGGCATCACTCCCCATCTGATCAAGGGGCAGAGACATCCCGCCCTTCTGGCACTTCCGCCAACGATCCACGAGCCGCATTTCGGGCAGGCACAGCGGGGGGCAGTTCTACGCTACAGGTACTGCATAGCGTCTCTGCGGCGTACACAGTATGCCATGCCTCCATGGCACACTCCGTCCGGAGGACAGAATCTTGTGGTGCCCGAGATTTCAAATGCCGCCCCGGACACCAGAGTCGACAATCATACCTGCGGTCTGGCCATTTTGTCCTCCATTTTCCTGTCAGAATTGGACTTGGCACGGACATTCCTACCAAAAGTGCATCTACCGTAGTGTAGTCCATTATACCCAAGTTGGCCCGGTCACGGCACGCCTCGTCACGTTTCGTCGAAAGCGGCGGCCACAAGCGAAAGTTGCAACGAAAGTTGCAACGCAGCAATCGTATCCTTCGTCACTTCTCTCATGACCCTCCCTGTCCTTCAACATCCCATCATCCTCCGCCGCCACCGTGGAAAAGATTGAGCATCCCTATTCTCCTCCCTCTTACAAAAAAGACCGCCGGTCAACAAGCGTCAAACCGCCGCCGACGTCAGCTACTTTACCCGTGCCTGTCGCCGGTTACACGACTGAGGCTTTTCCCAAGATTTTTGCAGTTCTACGCCCGAACCAGAGCCGCGAAACTCGAGCGCTGTTACGAGATTGACAGTGTATCTCATTTTCAGCAAGCCGATCCCTGTTCCGAATCTTGGACCGGTCGAACAACAAAAGTCTGAACCCCTGATCCCTGGACACCCGGCCGGATCACTCAAATACACAAAGCGGGATCCGCTGTGTTCCCATGCTGCCGGGCCTAGACTGTACCTACAATCTTCAATAGCTCCGTCACCAGCCACTTTGTCGGCGCCGCGTTCGTTCCCGTCCCGTTCCGTGGCTCCGAATTGTTTCGCCATCACAACTCCGTCCTGATGGCTCCACCAACGCAATACAAGCCCATCCAACCGGCGCCGTTGAAGGTCGCGAAATCGGGCACTTCATCTGGCACCGGCCGTGTTAATGGAGAGAAGCACGCCAGAAGGGTCAAGGCTGTGACACAGGCTTGTCACACGTGCCGCCGATACAAGGCCAAGGTATATTCTAGTTCCCGATCTGATTCTTTGTCTTGAGACGCTGATGGTTTCGTCATTTTCACGATGTATAGTGCGATGGACTTCGACCTAGATGCACTAGCTGCAAAACCAAAAATAAGCCATGCGGCTACGAAGGCGAGGAGGGCCAGTCCCGCCAGGAGGCGATGAAATCACGGCTAGAGGCATTGGAGAGATTGGTGACCGCCCTTCAGCAAAAGTCACCCGAAGAGGCTGAAGCATTGCTTCAGCGTATTCGAAATGCTGACGATATCGTCTCGCTTTCATCGGCTGCTTCCAGCGACAGTGGCGACCGCAATATTCCTGGACTCCATCGCAATGATTCGACGTCGCCCAGCATGGGCGGGTCACTTTCCGACTCATGGACATCACCATCATCAGTCCCGACGGTATCAACCGACATCATCAAGCGTGCTTTACAATCAGCCTCGCCATCTTCCGACGAGTCGTCTGAAGGCGGTATGCAGCTTGTCTCAGATTCAGGGAGCGCCACGGCGCGCCTGCGTGTCGATCATTCGGCGTACCTAATTCGCTTCGTCCTTCCCAATGCGGACGCCACCCGTGCGGCTCTCAACAGTTTCTACAGCTCGAGCGGCAAGCTCTTCCATGTCTTCTCTCAGCAGGACATGGATAGGTTCTTCACAATTGTTTTTGGCTACGATGGACGACCCAACTATTCACAAAAGATGGCGATATGCTGCCTTTGCTCAGTCGCTGCCGTTGGAATTCAGTACAACCCTGATGATTTCGAGAAGGGTTCGGAACACATCTTTTATGAAGTTGCCCGGCGGTATTTCGTGGACGTCCTCGAGGAATCATCACTTGATGCCATCAAGGTTTGCGCCATGTTGGCTTTCTTCAATGTCATGAACAAGGCCACCATTTCGCTTGCTTGGGTTGAACTTGGCATGAGCATGTCTCGACAATTCGGCTTGAATACCAGCATTTTGTTACGCGACGAACAGAACGACCACATGATCGACTACAGGAAGACTTGGAGGACGTTGATGTTCTTCTCCAGTTGGCTTTCATCCACTCTGGGCTACATTTCCGGCAGCACTGGGTCAGACTTCCAGAAGTTTGTCCCCATTGCAGACGTTGAGCCTTATTACCCCCTTCAAGTGACCGAAACCGTACAGAGAGAGATGACCAAGATTTCGCTTCTCAAGGCTGAAATCCTGCGCATGCAACTCGAGTTCCAGGATCTACCCAGACTTACCGTTGTTGCTAACGAATACCTGGAGAAATGGCATGAGAAGCTCCCGATCGAGGTGCAGTTGGCCAACCTTGCCAACCCTGGTCTCGATGACACAGTCCGAAGGTCCATCTATCACGTCCACTTGCTATATCTTGGTGCCATGCAGCTCCTGTACCGATGGATTGCTGCCCGGCTTATTCAAACGACCACTGTCAATGGCAGGGAGGTCATTGTCCCTAGCGAGTCCGTTCCTGAAGAAGACCGCAAGCTGTTGAAGCACGTTTCGCAGGGCCTCATTGCTGCGAAGCACTCGGCCCGTCTGCTTGCTTTGCTGCACGGTGAACGTGGTATCTTCCAGCGCTGCTGGTTGGTCATGTAAGTTTTGACGGCATCACCATCCAACATAATCTTCGAACGCATCAACTAATACATTGCAAATCAGCTTCCAATCCCATACCTCATGCGTCGTCATTTTGCATTCGGTTGCGCAGAAACAAGTTCACGGCTTCCCGGTCAGTTCCTGGGCTCCGGACCTCAAACTCGCGCAGCTGTGTCTGGATACGCTCGAGTTTTGCGGAAGAATCGATCCGGTTGCTCTTCGCTTCCACGTGCGACTATCTGCCATCTTCAAGAGCCTGACAGCCGCTCTTCCGAGTAATGACAACCAAACGACCAGGCAAAGGACGGAAGACTGGGTGACCATGCCTCCTGATTTCCCTCCCATCCCTGGTGCTGCCGGAGTGAACAACAGCGCAGGTACACCACTGGTGGATCCGGAACAGCTTGAGGAGCCGGATCCGGAGTACCTTCTCACCATGCCAAAGGATGCCAAGGAGCGCGTGGTTGCGTTATCACACTCACTGTTGTCGGCACTTTGCCGACCTTGGGGTGGTGACGAGGCGGGACCGGCGGGCACGGCTTGCGCACAGGGGAAGAGCAGCGTTGCGACTGTGGTCAAGGAAAAAGCGGTGGATGAGGAAGATATTCCAGCATCGTCGGCGACGTTTCGTTGGGATCACACAGGCCACCTGGGATCGCGCGGCATGAGCAAATTGGCGAAAGAGCTGGGGTTGACGAAGTCGACTGACGAGTCGGGTCTGGGCTCTTGTTCTTCTAGTGAGCTTAGCCTGGGGAGCGACTGCAGGTTCTTGGACAGCGAGGACCCGCACGGTTGGCAGACAGCGCCAGAGTACATTGACATGCCACAATATTGACCATAATGGGGCGGCGGCGACGGTGCGAAGGACTGGTCAGGGACATGATTTGATGTTAGCAGGCTGGAACTGTAGCATCTGGTTAATCGGGGCGTGCCGGTTTGGAAATGTTGCATAGTACTAGTGTTGGTGTCTCTATTTTTAAGTGTTGTGGGGTTGGGGCATCAGTGTGCGATTTGAACTTAACTTGTTGTACTGTCTTGTTTTTTTTTCCCTTTTTTCTTTTGTTAAATCGAACAAGGTGTATATTAGGCTTAGAGGTTGTAAATAGCACTGCGCATTTTGAACAGCTTTTGTGTGTTTTGGAACTGAATAGAAATCTGAACGTGAGAGACATTGTTGAGCTTTTTTTTTTTGTTTTTTTTCGTTCCCCTTTCAGGGAGGTCATTTCCACTTCATGTCACTGAAAAGGGGTCACGCGTGGTGAAGCCCTATAAGGCAAGCTTACACGGTGCCCAAATTCGTACTAGCGACGCCCCCAAGTCCGTCCCGTCAGGGGAATCGGTACACTATACCTCTATACTCCAATCAAAGTTCAAGAAAACAGAGCACTAACACCCACGGAAATTTCCCCTTTCCTTCCCTTCCCTTCAGGTTTTCTTGCCCGGAACCGGAACGGGCATTCCACTTCGGTTGAACAATACCTCTACTGCCCCGGCCCATTTTTCGGACACTGCATCTCTCCCGTCACTGGTAGGTACTTCAGCTTCGGCTTCATGGAAACTTTCTGCTCTGATCACAACGTTGTTCACGGCGCTTCTTTGGACGACGCGAATGGCCACTTGTGTGCGACCAGGGGATGCACGTCGTCGTGGCGCTTGGGACTTGTCCCCTTTCGTCCTGGGCTCTCCCCGGCTCCCGTTTTTCGCTACAGGGGAGCAACCCCGCCCAGCTCTCAGCGCTTAAAGCCATCCTCGAATCCAGCATCGGTGACCAACCATTGCCGACCATGATGCCGTCCCCGCGACAAGTTATGTCAACACAGCCAGTCAAGCACTCGGCCCCTGGTTAGGCACTGGCCGGGGGATCGGCCATTGCCCAAACGGCCGGGTCATCCCTATTGCGCGGATTGGTCGCGGCGGCGCGCTTGCGCTTGTTCGTCCGGTATTCAGCCTGTCCGTCGTTTCAAGACGCGCTGCATTTGCACTGCATCGAGCTGCAGCGATGGCATCAACGGCATCCCGTGGATGTAGGACCTGCCACCACATGCCACACCACATGGGTCCCGGGGAACGTCTTCAACCACTCCCGTGGACCGTTCTGGAAATGGAAATGGGCACTATTGCAAAAAGTTGGGTTCAAGGTGTGCTCATCTTGTGTCGCAGGGCTGTGACTGTTTTGATGTTTGGTCTCTGATGGTGGTGTGGATGCTGGAGTGTCGTGGTAGGGTTACTTCTGTTGCTGATTTCTCATGGCTAACACCATCCAGACACTCCCGTCACCTTTGTGTTCATATCTGTGCAAGTTTCCTTTTCCCTATTCAATCTGGTGTTGCACGTCGAAGACCACTTCTGCACACAGGCGTTTGGTTCCCTTTCCTTCTTCCTTGTTTCTTTCATTCCATAACTTACATGTTTTCTTGACCGTGCCGCTCGGGGCGACCTTGGTCAGCTTACTCGAAATATCTAATGGGGTTCTCCTGGAAACCACAACAACAACAACAACAACAACAACAACTTCACCCTAACCAACCGGCCCTCATGGCTGACCACGAGATCGAAGAGGCCAAGCGTCTAATCCTCGCACGACGAGCCTCCGTCCAGACCAAGAGCAGCGACCAATCCTTCGGTCGTCTTCGTACCCGATCACGGACATTCTCCAACTCCCAAAAGCCCTTCACCTACCAAGAAATCAACCAGGTCCTCGACGAGATGGTGGATGCAAACGGGCCTGTGGGTGTGATCAAGGCCCTCCTGGCACTCGGCGCCGACGTCAACTTTTCCAAGAGAAGGAGCGTGGACACCTGGAGCAAGCTAACTGGGAGGAAGAACGAAGGCTGGCGCAGTGATATCCTCATCCGAGCAACCGTCCGATGTCCCTCCGAGACTGTCTACGCTATCGCCCATCACGCCGACCAGGAGAATCTCGATGGCGCCTTGCATCATGCCATGCTAAGGGGCAACCTCGCTGTGCTGCAGGCATTGCTTGATCACGGCGCAAATCCTGTTCAGCTGCATGATGACTTCCTCGACCTTATATCCCGCAACCAAGTCGATCTCGTACAGGCTATCCTGGCTGGCCACCGACTGCCGTGTCTCCCATGTCGATCTACTGGATTGATGATAGCTGCTAAGAACGGGTCGCTGGAAATTGTCAGTCTGTTACTGAAGTGCTGGGCTGATGTTAATCACGACGGCGGAGCTGCATTGGTCGCAGCTGTAGAAGCCCGTCGCCCTGATCTAGTTGCCGTCCTCATCTCTGGCCCGGTACAGCCCTCTCCTCGTTCTTTGGACGCTGCTCTTGGTCGGGCCCATAAGGAAATAATGGTACGGTCAACCGAGGAGCATCGGGAAATCATCGAAATGTGTCTGTCTGCCGGTGCTGCAGGAGAGGAGACGACCCGGCTTGTGACGGAAGGTGTCGTAGCCGCTGTACGAACGAGACACATTCAGTTGCTAGACACGGTTCTCCGGGTCAAGAGGCCACCACCTCAGTATGAAGCAATGGCCATGGTGGATGCAGTCAAGGCGCAGCACATCGATGTTCTGAGTAAGCTGCTTGTACTAAAGCCGCAGCCCAAGAGCCTCGCGCTTGCGGTTTCACAAGCAGTCGAAATACATAACCGACAAACGCGCCACGACATTACTCAAATACTCATCGATTCGGGTGCTCAGGGGTCATGTACGGCGGAGGCCTTGGTCAAGGTCGTTAAGATAATTGTCACTGAGCCCGGGATGCCCCACAAGACGTCTTTAGATCGAGCGATGGACAAGAAGCTGTTCCGTCTTTTGCTTCAGCAAGGAAAGGCAGATGTGAACTACGAAAATGGTGAAGCTTTGCAGATTACAGTCCAGAAGCCGTGTCTAGAGATTGCTGAGGAGATTATTAGTCGGGAACCATCGCCCGAAGCCTTGGGTGCTGCCTTGCCTTGGGCGATGGATCTCGTCAACCCGAGGGCCAGGGAGTCGATGATTGAGCTCCTGCTTCAGAAGCATATTAATGAAGATGCTGTAGGAAAAGCCTTGGTTCAGGCCTTCAAGGAAGGGCCTGATAATGGGTAAGTGACTCCCATATGGCGAGTAGAAGAGCAAACCGTACTAATCAGGGTACGAACAGGCCCCTCATCAAGTTACTCCTCACTCGTGCATCCGTTAATCATAATAATGGAGAAGTGTTCATCTTCGCGATTCGCCAGTACCGACCCGAGACGTTCCGAATGCTCCTCGACCAAGGGATTAGCTACAAAGCCCTCTTCACCGCCATCAACGAAGCCCTCAAAACCTCTAGGACGAACCGGCGAGCAATTTTTGCGGATCTCATGAGTCGCCTACAGTTCGACCATCTAAATACCGCATTGAAGTACGTCGTTCTCGAGGCCGACACCGACCTTACTCTGGCCAAATCACTACTCGAAGCAGGAGCCGAGGCCACACACGAGAATGGTGTCTGCATTAAGAATGCGGCCTCCAATCTCGATCACGATACCCTTGGTCTCCTGACAGAATACTCCGGGACTCATGACGGTATCTTCACTCAAGCCATGGCCGGTGTCGTCAACCGTGGAAAGCAGTGGATTGCCTTTGAACATGTCGAAGTCATGAAACTCCTCGTCCGGGGAGGGGCCTCTGTCCAGGTGATCAACAAGGCCGTGGTGGAAGTCATCGACACTTTGGCCTGCAAGGAGTCGCAGATTGATCTGGCCAACAGATTTCTCGACATATTCTTCGCTGCCGGCGCCGATGTCAACTATGAGAACGGAAAACCGGTCGGAATCGCCGCCAGTCGTGGTGATCCGGTGCTTCTTGCGCGGTTGCTTAGTAATGGTGCGTCCTCAATGACTTCCACACACGCTCTCTCAACTGCTATAATGGCGCACCATGACGAGAACCTGTTATTGCGGTTGATCGACGTTTTTGCGGATAGGCGAACTGCGGCACCGGATGTGAACCAGTCGATTCCGGGAATGCCATCGCCAATCTTCCTGTGCCTCAAGTCGTACCCTAAGTCGCTGGCCTTGTTGGATAGTCTCGTCGGTGCCGGGTGTGATCTCGAGTCCACCGTGCTGTCGGATGTTTGCCCTGAGGAGGAGTCGACTGAGAAGAAGGTGCGGGCTGGAAATTTTGATGAGCCGGTTACCGTCTTGTTGTGGGCTCTTTTGCCCAGGAATAGCCAGATTGATCCTGCTGTCGTTAATGGGCTTGTTCGTCACGGTGGTAAGTGCAGGTCAGCCTGAATGGAATTAACTTGTGCGCTAACAGACCCAATAGCCAACATCGCTTACGCGTCGCCGAGAACTCATACTACCGCTTTGATATTGGCGGTCAAGTCAGGAAGAGTTGAAGCTGTGCAGACACTCCTCGATGCCGGTGCCAAAGTCACTACCAAAGACAGCCAGGGACGTTCCGCTTTGTACATTGCCGCCAGGTTGGGCAATGCGGATATTGTGGCCGCGTTGCTGAGAATCAACTCTTCCCTAAACGATGGCAGTCTCCATGAAGCGTCGCGTAACCTCCACACTGGTGCAATGCGCCTCTTGGTTGAATGCGGCCATGATCCTAATTACAGGTCAAGCAAGCACGACGGACGCACTGCCTTTGGTGAGATGGCTCTCAAGGCCACGGTGCCTCGCGATATTACCATTGCTGAGGAGGCCGTCGAGATCCTCTGTACCGGCGGTGCCAGCCCTCTGCTCAAAACCAATGGAAAGACAATTCTATTCTTGGCCTTGGACAATATGGATAACGAAGCCATGACCCGTCTACTCCTGGACAAACATCTGTATCGCATCCTCAACAGCCCGGAGAATATGTATGTGGAGGGTATCTACCACTACTCGCCAACCATGTATGTAAAGAAAGGCATGCTTCAGGGACCAAGGACCGCCGGTCTGATCGAGATTCTGGAGGGTCATGGCGGCGAAGACCGGTACTACGCTACCATGGAACAGAAACAACCACATGATGCTGTAGGTATGCCCGAGGAGATCCAGAAGTTCGAGCGGGAGCGCCGTGCGCGAGAACGACGCATCCGGGAAGCAGAAGAGGAACACGCCGCCACCCTGCGTCGCGAGTATGAAAAAGCCAAGACGGTCGACGTGATCGAGGACTTGCATCACAACCGCTCATACCGTCATTACGAGGACATCTCCGACCAGCACCGCCGGAACAAGTACCTAGATCACCATACCGAAGTCACCATCAAAACCGAAGCGGCCCTCGTCGACAACTCCCTCAAAATGCACGGCGCCAGCGTCGACAACGCCATCCAGTGGCAACGCCACAACAACCACATGGCCATGGGTGTCAACGCCGCTCACGTCCAGCGCGATATCAAAATGCAGCGGCACGCCGTTGATATGACGATTGGCCGCGATGCCGCCCAGCTTAACCGGTCCATCGCCATTCGGCACCACAACGACGGGATGGTCATGGCCTCGCAGCAGCGTGGCGCCCAGCTAGCGCACATGCGCCACGAACACCACCAGGTCATACAGCAGCGGAAAGACCACGGCGTTATCAACCACACCCACGCCGAGAACAGGCACGCGCTCGAGATGCGCGCGGGCGCCCAGCGCCATGGGCAGGCACTCGCGCACCAGCGGTCGGCGCACCAGCTGGGCATGAGGAATCGCGCGGATTACTATAACCAGGGACTGGATTTCCAAGGGAGAGCGCAGGCGATGCATGAGAGGCATATTGAGGGCATTCATCAGAAGCATATGACGCTGGCGGGGGCGAAGCATACGATGAACATGACGGAGTTGGGGGCGCAGAGGGGAAATATTATTGGGCAGACTAATTTGAATGAATTAAGGCAGTGGTCGGCGGCTGGAGAGGGGAGGAGTATTGGGTATGGAGGGGGCAGGGTGCAGTTGCTAAATTGAGTGTGCGTTTTGGAAGAACTTTGGCGAGAAGAGATGAAACGACGGGAAAGCATCGAAAGAAGGGACAAAGAAAGAAGGAGGTGCATTGGAAAGCAAGGCCCAAGATTGACGCGGAGATATGGCTGGCGTTTTGCAAATCTTTTGATACCATGAGCATAGCATTTATCTCTTACTTAGACCGTTTCATCTTCAGAATGTAGTTTGTTTTCATCACTAATGACTTTTGAAGATAAGGAAGTTATAGTATGTTATTCGCACAACGCTCGAGGGGGGGGGGGGGGGGGGGAATAAGTGCTAGGGGCAGGGTAAGGGTTAGACGTGGATAAGGGAAGCAAAACTGAACATAATCACTCGCGAGTCTTGTGGCCATAACGCCCCGATGGACCATAATAAACAAGCACAATGGAGGGACTGGCCTCCTAATATGCGTTCTGCCTGAATGTTTCCCTTCGAAACGACATTTTGTAGTCTCATGAGTGATTGACCACTGCGCCTGCGGTACGTATGAAATTGGTGCAAGGGGGAAGCCACACCTAGAACTAGCTCCACCACCACACCAGCCACAAACCCTTCTCCGAATTTTGCGGAGAATCGAGTGGATGCCGCCCCGATTATTATCTCCGGTGGGGTCACCCATGCCGCTCGGTGCGGGGACGCCGTCCCGTCATCAGCGCGGCTCTCTCCGTCCGTGGCACTTGTGGGAACACGGAATCTCGGTGAGTTCGTCTGCTGAACGGAACTTGCTCATCAGCAGTTGCATGAACCGTTGCCTCTTTAACAACGGACAACGTTTCATCAGCATCCAGCGGCCCATCCCTTCAGTTGAGACTCGGTACTATTTCAGCCTGCTGACCGAACGACTGGACGTCACACTGCATCTAACTCAACGATTGACCGATAAGCTGATCGACCAAAACGACCTAATGTAACCTCTCTCCATTTTATTTTACCGATACATATTCTCACCTCATTATCGTGAATGACGTGAATTCCACCACTTCCACTCGGCCACCGTGACCACACATAAACAAACACATCTAACCGCCCCTACCTCAACCAAACAACAACATAATACCCCGAGAGCCGAATCACCATGGCCGACTACGACCAGCCCACCATGGGCGCCTCGACAGCCGCAGCCGCCGCACACGCCCAGCTCAAAAAAGTCAAGAAGCAAAAAGTCCTCCTCATGGGCAAATCCGGGTCCGGCAAGTCGTCCATGCGCAGCATCATCTTCAGCAACTACCTCGCGCGCGATACGCGCCGCTTGGGGGCCACCATCGACATCGACCTGTCGCACGTCAAGTTCCTCGGCAATCTGACGCTCAACCTCTGGGACTGCGGTGGGCAGGAGGCCTTTATGGAGAACTACCTTTCGCAGCAGCGGGCGCACGTGTTCAGCAACGTCGGGGTGCTAATCTACGTCTTTGACATTGAGTCGCGCGACGTGGACCGCGACTTGGCGACGTACGTCAACATCATTTCGGCGCTCGTGCAGTACAGCCGCGAGGCCAAGGTGTTTGTCTTGATTCACAAGATGGACCTGATCCAGCCGATGACGCGCGAAGATGTGTTTGATCGCCGCGTTGCGCTGGTGAGACGCAAGACGGCCGAGGCGGTGGCGATTGTACGGAAACAGAAGCCCGAAGTTTCTGGAGTAGGAGGAGGATTACCCGGCCCTGGCGGCGGCGGCGGCGGCGGTGCCATGATGGCAGGCTCCCTCCCCTCCCCGGAACTCTCCACCCCGATCCCCGACCTCGAAGTAGAAATGCAACTCTTCGCCACCTCCATCTGGGACCAATCTTTGTACAAAGCCTGGGCCTCCATCATCCACGACCTCGTTCCCAACCTGTCCGTCATCGAAACCCAACTGGCCTCCCTGGGCGTAGCAATTGACGCCGACGAGATCCTCCTCTTCGAACGCACCTCCTTCCTGGTCGTCTCCAAATGGACTTCTCCAGAAGGGGAATCAAACCCCTACGGCGACCGCTTTGAGCGCATGTCCAACATTTTGAAGGCGTGGAAACACACGTGCTCAAAGTATACGGGCACGCCGAGGAACGCCGAGCAGTTTTCGGACTTTGAGTACAAGATGGGCGCGAACTTTAGCATGTTTGTCACCAAATTTACGACGAATACGTACATTTTGGTGTGCATGCCACCGGGCGAGGCGAGGTTTAACAGCGCGAAACTGAATGTGGCGGCGGCGAGGCCGTGGTTTAGGTTCCTGGATGGCCCCATGATTGCGCCGACGGCGGGCATCGGGAGTTCTCAGATGTTAAGCGGGTTGGCGGCGGCGGGGGGTGAAGTGGCGTAAATGAGCGTGGAGGGGAGGGACCGTTGAGGCGAAGAAAATCTGGTGTAGGGAGGAATTCAAGATATGGTATTACGGCCCTCGAAAGAACACGATCGGGTTCGAGCGGATCGAGAAGAGGCAATCAAGGTTGCAAGATGGGCGACACGGCATCTTTTGCGTGGGGTTTGGGGCGATTTGGGTTTAGCACACGATATTGTTTGATGGCTGCGCAAAAGCCAGACTGGGGGCATGCAGCACGCCCGTGAGACACGACGTCCCTCTGATATTATGTCTTGGGCTTTCTTTGGTCGGTATGCTTTTCTTATTCGGGATTTGCATTTTGTTACACAGCAAGTTATTTGCGTTAGGGGTTGATGATACCCATAGCGGTCACGGCAACGGCGACGGAGGCGTTTAAAAAATATTGAGGAGAGAAGACACTTCAAACAGATCTTATGTTGTGCCACATGGTTAACAAGGGAACGTCTGTTAGAGCTTCCGTCTTTTGAATCTACAGACGAAACTAATTACTGTCTAGCCTCGATTTGCTTGCTATGTTGGCCTGTAATGTGCCCGTAAACAACGCCCCTTTACCCATTAAAACCCCTGGAAATACCATGCCCATGCCACTTATATCCCTTAAACCCACTTGACGACAGCAGCAGCGCCTCTCTTGAATTCCGGGGTGTCACCCAGAACCAGAGACTTGTCGGCGTGGTCCTTGTTGGGGAAGGTCGTGGAAAGAACCCAGGGTCGGGCTGAAAGAGACGTCGAAGAGCGCTGGATAAAGTCGTAGACATCGCCAATCGTCTGCGACGTGTTGAATCGAGCCGGGAGGCGGCTACCGTCGGGCAACTGGATACGCAGCATCACTGTTGGCTGCGACTCATCCACGCCAGTTGAGGGAGCTTGAGCCGAGCCACTAGTAGCAGGAGCAGAAGCAACAGCGGTACCTGCGGCTGCAGCAGCAGGAGGAACAAAGCCTGATCCGTCTCCTGGAACAGGGCTTCCCAGACGGCGGCCCTCGCCACTGAAGGGGACGTACTTCTTGGGCAGCTGCCTCCACTCCTCTTGATGCTGCTCCAACTTGACGTTCACACGCTGATCAGGCCTCACATTCATAAGGCGAAGCGGGGCGCGGCCAGCACGGATCATGGCCAAATCGGCCTGGTTGGCCGGGTCATCAAAGCGATAAAGCGGACCCTCCTCGACGCTGAATCCGTTGCTCCAAATATGCAACGTTCTTTCCTGGGTTGGACCTTCAAGCTGGCGGGGCGGGGCAGAGGTATTCGAATCGACAGTGGGGATTTGTCGAGACTCAACGCCGTCACCGCCGAGCGTCATACCAGTGCCGCGGAAGCGGGTAGGTCTCGCGGTTCCGGCTCCGGTTTCTTCATCATCGGGGCTATTGCCACCGGCACGAGAGTTCCTGCATGAAAAAATCTCGTAGTTAGTACAAGGATGGAGTGGACATAGCCCTCGACTTCGGGAACATACTCTCTAGCCTTGGCCAGAATATCTTGGAGAAGCCTTCTGGTGTCGCTGTTGGGTTCACGTTGACTAGGGTCCTGGACAGCCAAGCCCGACTTCTCGCCACCAGCAAACAAGTCCCTAGGTCCGCGACCTTCATCTTCCTCATCGTCCTCGTCCTCGTCGTCATCTTCGTCGCGTCGGCCCCCTATGGAACTCAGGGTTGCAAGGCCAGTGCGTTTTTGGGTCTTCTTGGGAGCCGAAGAGGATGATTGCGCATACTGGGGAGCGGGGCGGCCGTCGAGAGTCCTGGGGCCAATATACTCGGGGGGCGCCGCGGCGCTGGCACGAGCAGGAGCAGGGGCAGCTCCGGTGTTCGAGGCACTGTTGTCTTGATCCGTATAGTATGCGGCGACGGCAGCATCCATGTCCCAGTCGTAATTGTTCAGGTACTCTGTAGCCTGTGTGGTTTCAGTCAGTAAGCATCATAGTGAAACATTTTGGATACTACCAGCATACCGCATCAGTAGCAACTCCGGTCAGCTCACAGAAGCTGCTGATCTTGTCGTCGTGGTCGGCCATTGTTATGTTTCAAGGTGGTGACGGCTTGATTGGTTCGAGTTAAGATCAAGCACAGAGAATGATATCGGGGGTGGCTTTCGTTGCAATGGGGAGGGTCGGAAGAATGAATGCGAATGTGTTGCCGTAGGCACTTCTACAACTGGATGAAGTTTCGGTTTGGAATAAGATGGATCGAGTGAAAGCGAAGCCAAAGGAAGGAAGAAGTGGAAGTAAATGTCAACTACGCAGGCAGCTTCTGGTGGACGTGACGTGACGTGACGGGTCACCAAACGCTCGGTGGCACTAACAGTTTCCCTGCGGGATCGCAGCTCGAGCAGCCGCCCAACTGTTAGTGAACCACGGGAGCTTCCTGGACTCTAAAGTGGCCGCCCCGCCAAATTGGACGCTGTGTGCCACTGGCCTCTCGTTACGTAAGCTTTGTAGGCCCCGCTGTTCTCCAATTTCTCGCGCTAAAGTGACCAAAGCTGTCAGGATCACCCCTGCGATGCGAGCCTGTGACGCCAGCCGGCGGGGATTTCTACTGTTTGAGGTTGCCCTGGTCTGCCTGCCCCCGTTAGGTACCTCTGCACTACTTGTAGGTCGTGCCTAGCTCGCGACCTGTCACTGCGTCTCCCATCATTCCATTCCGCCCTTGCGACGACGGCTTCCTGCGATAGTCTCATCCACCAACACTGCGCTTCCACCACCCGCCTTATACCGTTCCCTTGTCGCAACCGCCTCCAACCATCACCATGTCCGCTGAGGAGATATCGAACCCGTTGGCCGAATCCGGCGTCACGATCTCGTCAGACAGCGAGCAGTATTCGGCGCCCGAATCCGCATCACCCCAATCTCCATCGTCCTCCTCCCCCGCCGTCGTTCTGTACCAGCCACCCACTGTCTGGTCGCTATTCCGCAGCGCCGTCATCAACCTATTCCTCCCCTTTGTCAATGGCATGATGTTGGGATTTGGCGAGCTCTTTGCCCACGAAGCTGCGTTCAGGTTGGGATGGAGCAATACCAAAGTAAGCGCCCACCCACATCTGCACTCGCTCAATCCATGGTCCCAAAAGCGCTCACCACATCATAGGTCTTCCCCGTCAGCAGGCGAGACGCGCGTCCTATCGGCCCCGGTGTCGAAGTGGTCGAGAGGCCGAGGCGGAGAGTGGACTTGGATGATCACTTGGATGACCTGACCAGCTTGGAGTGATGAGCGCGTTGTCTTCCGCGGGTCACCCAGCGCAACGACATAAAGCAACCACAGAACTGTCCGGCTGCAGGGCCGAAACTCGAACCAAATTCTTGATGAAACATCAAAGGGCGAGATAGACACTTAAACAGCGCTGCTAGCCAACGCAGCACAAGGGACTCCGTTCGGGTTCTGTGTGCAGTCACACTCCCTCATTACGACGGCGCCAAACTGAATCTTGGAGGGCATTCGTCTGACTGGAAACGAGCATTGGTCAGGATATCACAGGCGACATCTTGGAGCAGGACGAGGGGGGAAGAGAATTGAGCATCCAATTTACATACTGCTCTGGGCTGCATATAGCAAACACAGCAGACTGCTAGCAGGCGTCAGGGATACATGCTTTCCGGCAGCGACTGCAGCGCTAGGAGAAATAAAAACTATGGTAAAGTGTACAGTATTCAACGCTCCAACAACAGCAGAGTTTTCTGCTTCTGGTCTGCCCCTCAAGGTCAGGTACTTTCATACATATATATAGATACAGATACACTACCAATTGAGGACCGTGATGGCCAGGCAATGCCGCAATGAAGCTTGCTGGGCTTCCATGTACAAACGCCACATGGGCCGATTGCCGGCTGTCTAGGCTGTTGGGGCAGCTGTCAAGTAACCATTCATTGGGCTCTGCGGGCCGTTCCCTAACTGAAACCCAAGCAAAGGTGCGGGGCCTGGCCAGAGATCCGTGGACCCTTGCCGGGTTCCCGTCCTTTTCTGGGGAAAAAAAGTCGCGTCTGGTCGCCGGCGGCAGAGTCGAGTCCCACTTCATGCTTGACCCATTGGATTTGGAGGGTATCCAGTGTTTTTGTGACTGAAGTTATCTTGAACATTGAAGTCTCCCCAAAGTCACACCAGTGACCTCTTCAGTCAAGATGCTTCCCAGCCGAGGCCTCCTAAGGTCGACCCCAGCTTTGGGGCTCGCCAGAGCTGTAAGTCTTGTAATGTCTTTTTTCCTCTTTTTTTTCCCCCTCGGTCTTTTGTGCCAATCGAATGACACACTTCCCAATGCGCTGCGACTAACACCAGTCTCCTGCGCATAGTCCTTCAAGGCCCCTTCGTCGCGACAGTTCGGCACTGCTCTGCCTTCTTCTTTCCCCCAGGGCTCTCGCAGGATAGGAGGCCCTCTCGGCATCACAGCTACCGCTGCCGCTTCCCACCAGCTCCTCTCTTCTCTTCGTCAGGTCCGCTACGCTTCGACCGGTCCCGATGCCGCCGTCGCCGCCGATGCTGCTGCTGCCGCCGCCGCTCCCGCTTCCTCGCCCGTCGATGCTGTCGCCGCTACTCCCGTCGAGCTTACCGGCAGCGATCTTCTCAACCTCCCCGAACAGATCGGCTTCCTCAAGACCCTCGGCCTCGACTATGGCTGGGGTGTTACCTCGATGATGCAATGGCTTACCGAGCACGTCTACGTCTACTCCGGCCTCCCCTGGTGGGCCACTCTTGCTGCCGTCGCTGCCATCGTCAGAGTCGCCATCTTCAAGCCCTCTCTCGGCGCTTCGCAGGAGTCCCAGAAGATGCAGGATCTCAACAAGAACCCCAAATATGCCGCCATCATGGCCAAGGTGAAGGAGGCCTCCTTCGACACTACCAAGCAGAACGACCTCGTCAAGTATAGGCAAGATATGGCTCTCATGACCAAGAATGCCGGCATCAACTACTTCAAGGTCTTCATTCCCTTCATCCAAGTTCCTATCGGTTTCGGCATGTTCCGTCTCATTCGCGGAATGGCCACCCTTCCTGTCGAAAGCTTGGAGACTGGTGGCACCCTGTGGTTCCCCGACCTTACTGTTGCCGACCCTTACTTTGCTCTTCCCATTGCCAGTGCCTGCCTGTTTGTTGCCTCTATGAGGGTAAGCTGTTCCTGGTGCTACCATTTTTCAAGATGCATTGCTAATATAATGTACTCTTTGCCATAGAAACCCATCCCCTACATGGCCCCCCAGCAGGCGCGCATGATGAAGTCGATGGGTCTCGTCCTTGTCCCCGTCTCCATCTTCGCTACCGCGTGGCTTCCCGCTGCACTGCAGTGGTATTTCCTCGTCTCTGCGATCGGCCAGTACTTCCAGGCCAGCATTTTCCACCTTCCCGCCTTCCGCCGGTGGGTTGGTCTCCCCGAGCTCGTTCCCGGTGGCATGCGTGGGCCTTCCCCCTTCGCCAAGGCAGCGGCTCCTAGCAGCACCATTCAGTATGTTGCGCCTAGGACGATGGATACCACCGCGACGCCTGTCGACTCGGGCTCCATCCTTGGCGACATCAAGGACTCGAGCAACTTCGTAAAGGAGAAGCTTGAGGATTGGAAGAAGAAGAACGACAACACCAACATCCACTCGCGCGCCAAGGAGTATGAGGAGAGGAGAGCGTTGGAGGAACACGAGGCCTACCTTGCTCGTCTCGAGTTGAAGAAGCAGAAGCAGAAGGGGCGCAAGAACCATTAAAAGGGATATGAATTGCGGATGATGTCCAAGATCTTGACGATTCGTCGCTCGGAGCAACACATACGATTCTTGAGAAGCCGTGTTCCGAAGCCGGCGCCAAGCTCAAGTTCACTAATCATCTTGTACACCAGAGAGGTCTGTTTTTAGGACTCAGCCCTACCCATATTTGCTTCAGCGTACCCTGCAATGGCTGAACAAGCCACGCTTATGACTTCGACTGTACACTACCCCCTTTTGTACTATACAATCTAGACATGTCTGGTTGACTGGCGTTTTTTCTAGCAGCGGTAAAGTATATCACTTGTTCTTTGGGTTACCGCTTGATACCATACTAGACGATGATTTGGCAATACAACCGGCGTAGGCAGTGTATGCGTGCCTGTCGATCACAGGAGTAATGAAATGCAGAATACCATCCTGTGATGATACTCGCCAACCATACAGTAATTGCAGAAGTTGTAGATATCCTCCAACAAAGAATTAGTGTCTAATTGGTTGGACCCAGTCGCCATCGGAGAGGAACATCAAAGCTGAGCAGAGGGGGTTCGGTCCTGTTCGATGAGCACGCAATCCCGCCCGAAGGGCTTGGCTTGAGTGAGGGTTCTCTCCACGGATGGCGTCAACATGGGACTGGAAGAATGACATATGTTTTTGTCTACATCACTAAATCACAAGTCCAACTTATTCTATAAAGGCTGTCTTCCCCGACGGTAACACCAGTTTTATAGTTTTATCCGCCAACTTATAACGACAGCTCTACTCTCTTGATTCACTAGACGTGGCCGCCACAACGTCAAAATACATACCAGTCTCCATCGCCCCTTCAGAAGGCTCTTCACCATCAGAGACATACAAACCTCATCATCTACTCACTAATCCAGCAACCACAACTTTGACCATCAACCATCAAGATGCCCGTCACCAACGAAGAAATCGCCACCCGCTCTGTGGCTGCCTCGGCGTCTTACTACTCTACCTTTGACAAAGGCCACCTCGCTTTTCCGCCCGCAAAGAAATATATCTCGTCCTCACCTGCATGAACGCGCGAATCGATCCTGCTAGAGCCTTTGGGATCGAGTTGGTTGGGTAATGCGCATGTGATTAGGAATGTACGTTACGATATGCTAAGTTATGTTATCTTGTCTATTCCCCCAGGCTCACTTCTCTCAGTCACTTTAGTTCGGAGTTTATTTCAGAGATTCTGCCCAGTAACACCTACTGCCTCATTATTAAAAACAAATCACACTTGAAATGTCCTTCTACAGGTCAAGTCATGACTGATCCGAGAAAAAATAATAATAATAATCAGAAAATGAACAGGCCGGCGCATCAGACAAAGACGCTCTCCTTAGTATCGTCATCAGCCAGCAGCTCCTGGCCACAGAAGCCATTGTCATCGTCAAGCATACCGGGTGCGGCGGCATGTTGACGTGCAAGAATGAGGATGCTCATGGGGTTGTCGAGAGGAATCTTGGGTATGTATCTTGCTTTATCACATCCTTCTCTCTCTCTCTCTCTCTCTCTCTCTCTCTCTCTCTCTCTCTCCCCCCCTCTCTCTCCCTCTCTTTTCTCTCTTTTCTCTCTTTTAATAATTTTTCTAACCAAAAATTTCATTACATTTTTTCTTAACCATTTCTCTGATGCCGCAGCGTGCGATTTGGAAAAGGCCAAACTGACTAACTGGATACAAAAACAGTGCTGAAGCACGAAAGGAGCTTGAGGAAAGAAAGTTGGATTTCCTCCCTTTCCCTCAGCTAAAGCAGGCTATTCAGGACGATGTCGAGTTCCTGAGGGGGACCAAGTTGATGAAGAATGAGGTTCCTCTCAGTGGATGGGCGTATGATGTCGAGACGGGGAAGACGGTCAGAGTTGTTTAGTTTGCGAGCGGACGGTAACGCTGTTTGCTTTGGGATCTGAGATAGGGAGGTTGGGTAGGTTAGTATAAGCGTGGAAACACGGAATCAGATGGACGATGATTGATATTGGACACACGTTGCAGTAGTGAAGTAAACGTTAACGTGAATGATTAAAAATCGTGTCTATGACTGTGCCACGGCCTAGCCTAAACGCCTTGCTCCCTCTATCCGGTCTATCTAACAAATAAGAGAATAGAACTTTTCTGACACCAATTCTAAACTCTAAGTGATAATCTGAAATGCCCCGTGTCTATCTCAGTCCTCGTGGTGTCGTCAAGGAAACAAAACAAAACGTTTGTGCATGTAAAAACCAAGGTAACGTAAATGCCAGGTTGGGTATCTTTGTCATGATCAATAACAGGGATATGTCCCCTTCAGTCGTGTGCTTCTCTCGCGGTCCGGTATCAATTAGAAGGCCTCACGCCTGTTGTCCTCGCGTCTCGGTCTCTTATTCCGGGAACCGCCAGAAGAGCCGGGAGGGGCAGAATCGTCACGCGGCTTCTTGAAGCTACTGTTCCTGTCACCACCGGCACCACTAGGGCCACCACGTCCTCTACCGCCGAAGCCACCGCGGCCGCGGCCACCACCACGAGGAGCGCCTCCATTAGAACCATTGCCAAAGAAGGAAGTATCCAAATCGCGGGCAGCATCACGGCCAGTATCACGGCCAGCATCACGACCAGCATCACGACCACCACCGCGGGGGGCAGATTGGTTCGGCCTGTTGCCGCCATTCCGCTGTCCTCTTAGAGACGGGCCGGTATTCTTGATGAGGCCAGGAACACCCTTGAGGCCCATCTTGCCAATTGTAGACGCCTCAATGGCCGGGGGCTCCTCGCAGCCGAGGGAGAAGGCGTAGCGATTGGCGACCTGAACCATCTGGGCGGGGGTGATCTTCATCTTGCTGCGCATGGTGTTGACGAAGCCAAGATATGCAACGTAGGCTTGGGCCTTGACCTGATCGGGAACCTTGGCCAGTGACTGGCTGATGATCGAGGCCGAGTCGACGGCGGCCGCCTTGGGATGGTCCAGCTTGGACTGGGCCATGGGGAACTGGCGGTTGCGCTCCACAAACCAAAAATCTTCGGGGGTGATAATCATGACGGCGCGGCCACCTTTGCCGGCGCGACCGGTTCTTCCGACACGGTGAACGTACTGCTCGCTGTTGAGGGGAATTCCGACCTGGATGACAAGGTGGATATCGGGAAAGTCCAAGCCACGTCCAACCACGTCCGAGGCAAAGAGGATACCGCTGTCGGTGTTCTTGAACTCCTCGGTCGTCCTGGTGCGTTGCGCCTGGTTCATGCGCGATTGCATCTGCCACACAGGTAGCTTCGCGGGGGAAGCGCCGCCCGTGTGACCGAAAAGGGTGTACAACAGAGCGGCCTGTCTGGCGGTTGAGCAGAACACGACAGCCTTGAGCTTGGGGTTGTCATAGCGTTCAGCTGACAGAAGGTTGTGCAGAGTGGGGAGGACATCGTCAACTGAATCGACCTTCATGTATGACTGAGGGACGCTGTTGATGGTCGGGGCCTCGTTCTCGTCGACAGTGGAGATGTGAGCGTGCTTGGGAGCGAGAACGTGGTGCAGCACCTTGTGGATCGACGGAGGGAGCGTGGCACTGAAGCACATGCCCTGCCAGCCAGCCTGTTGCTTCTTAGGCAAGCTTGTGAGGATTTTGGTCAGGGCGGGCAAGAAGCCTTGATCAAGCATGCAGTCGGCCTCATCCAGGACCAAGCAGCGGAGGTTGTTGAACTTTTGCTTTACACGCTCGTCGGAAAGGTAGTCATCAAGACGTCCGGGGGTGGCCACGAGGATGGTGGGCTTGCCACGAAGGAACTTGCTGAGACTGGAGGCCTTGGCGCTACCACCAACGGCAAGATGGCACTCGAAGCGGGGATTGCACTGGCTGACCAGCTTCTCGCACTCATCCACGATCTGCTGGGCGAGCTCACGCGTGGGAGCCAGGATCAACAAGGCAACTTGGGAAGGGTCAAGGTCCTTGGCGTTCAAGAGCGTGTGCAGGGCGGGGAGAAGGAAGGCAATGGTCTTGCCGGTGCCGGTCTTGGCCTGGACGAGGCAGTCCTGGGTGAAGGAGCCCATGTTAAGGACCTTTTCCTGAACGGGCGTCATGTTTGCATAGCCCATGGCGTCGAGGGCCTTGAGCAGGCGGGCGTCAAGGCGGCCAGCCATATCGGCGTAAACACCCGGCATATCGGCGACGGGGGCGGGAGAGACTTGGGAAGCGGGAGCAACAGCAGCAGCCTCCTGGTGAGAGGGGCCAGAGGTCGAGAAAGAAGCTGAACGAGGAGTGAGGCGGTTGCGGTAAGCGAGCTGTTGAAGTGTCTGGCCAGTCGAGAGTCTGGCTGGAACGGTGGCAGAAGAGTGAAGCAGACGTGAGGTGAGAGGGTATGAGACAGGTTGGGACAAAGAGGCACCAAGGACGCGATTGGTTGATCGGGTAAGAAGGCGAGAGATGGAGGGACTGGCCTTCATCATAGAGTGAAAAGAGAACAATGAGGAAAGATGAGGATGAGGAAGGGCGATGTAGTGGTGAAAGGGAGAGACGAGTGGAAGAGAGCAGAGGTAGGTAAGACCCAAAAAGGGAAGGGAAGGACGTTTGCTGCCAAGCCACGTCGTCCCAAGTGAAAGTTTCGACAGGACCCTAGTGCCCGTACAGGGCAGTTATCATTGGCCCAAGCATCAACTAACAGTGGGCTTTTAGTTTACTGAGGCGAATGGGAGGGAATGGGGCGCTAAGACGGGGCTGTTCCAGACCTACAATTCAGGATGCCGTTACAGTGGGGTGGTGCGGCTGACACGTGCGAGAATGGAGCTGAACCTGAACCTAGAACCCACCCTTTCAATTTGCGCCTGCCACGGCTGAGGTGCCAAGCTCCTGTTCCTGAAAAGTGGGTCTAACCGTCCACTCTTTCCCAAAAATAGGAAAAAGAAAACAATGATTCCGTTGCGACAACAAAAGGAAGGACCACTACAGACGACATCTCTCTTTGTTCGACCTCTGGCCTCAGAGGTTTCCTTTCACTGCAGCATACTTACCCCCCATTGATCCTTCATCACACTCACTCTCGCAGGTGGTTCTTGGTCTGATTGATTGATGCTCAAACGCAAACTCGGGGTTAGGATCTCCAGCCACGGCTTCATGATGGGGGCCTCACTCTTCACACCTTTACGGTTTGCAAACGTGGACAGCATGGAACAGAGCTAAGAGCAAATTTTACACATTCTCGACTCTTTACCATTACAAGCCTTCTTCGATTGCCAGAAGCTTACAAATTCCCATCGTCTTTGGCACCAAGGGACCGGGATGCTGCCCTGCTCCGTTATTCTGTCAACAATGGGCTTGAGAACACCAAAGGCTCAACCCTGGATGGCTTTTGTCTGGTTCATCTACAAGGGGTTGAATGCTCTGTCTCATTGTCCTCGAACTCGACTCGGAAGTGGCTTCATTGTTCTCGTCATCTCTGACAATGGCTCCTTTGCTCGTCCCGCCCGGACGTGATCTACTCGACAGTCTGTCCTTGTTCGTCGACTATTGTGGTCGCCTCGATCAAGCCGATATCATGATTCTCTTTGGCCGTTATAAGCCTTTACCCCCGGCACCAAGTTAGAAGCCTTCAGTTGTTCACAGAACACAAAAGACAACCGAACCACAGGACGACCAAAAAAAACCGCGACATCAACACACAATGGCGACGTCTAATGCCGCTGATGGCATCCAGTTTGCCACTAGTTCGTCCATCATACCCAAAGACATAGACCCTGGTAAACATCATGTTGACCCTCATCTGGCAAATTTCGACTTGCGACAATATATCGACTTCAACATAAGCCCGGAAGATCTCCACAAATGCTGGCTGCCTCCTTACAATGGGCCCTGCAATGAAAACTGGGATGAATTCTACAATGCCTGGAAGCGGGTTCAAATTCCGTACCTCGACTGCAATGACTTTGGGGACACTCTCCAGACCATGTCCAACGATACTTGTATCGCCTATCAGCAACAGCATAACGGTCTTTGCAAGTTGCGTCACGCCTTCCGCAGACAGGGTGATGCCTACATAGCCCCTGAAGACTTTGATTACTGTCCTGGTACTGTGCTAAGCTCGCCGTCGAAAGAAGCCATTCATCACTTCGCGTATCGACTCATCTCGATGGTCCAAAAGCAAGAGCAAGCGGTTTTTGGCCAATTCGACGGTGGCGCCAAGGGAGGCAGTCCGGGAAAGTGGTGGATTGCCCCGCCGAATCAAAGCATTGAGCTTCCTTCAGTTGAAACGCCAGACAAGGCACAGCCTGATGGAGATGGCGACGGTTTCACTGAGCTCGGTGCATTGGATAAAGCTAGACTCGAAGCAGCGGACTACACCGTCCACTGGGTGTGCTACCAGAAATGCAAGAAAGGACCGTTGACTAATGATGATAAGAGCCAAGAGGGCACAGAGAACAGTCACTTAGCCGTCATTATTAGGGAGAGAGCTACCGGTCACACATGGTACTTCGACTCTCTTCATACACCAAAGGACGACGCTACGGTAGATCTCAACGAGAAGCACCAATCCGTTCTTTCTAGTCTTCACAAGTGGCTTAGCAAAAACAAAGATGACTTTTCCCCCGTCCTCGATGGAGGTCGCCACCGTCATGTACAGGTCATTCCTCAAGATTTACCCTGGACATGTGGCCTGCACGCCATTGCTCACGCCTTAGCCTTCCTTCGCTTTGGCCTCTTGGGCTGGCACGAGATTCCTACGTATGCGAGGGAAAAAACCGACAAGGCGAAGTTGACAAAGTTGAGACATGATATGATGAAGGCGATGGAGCTATCAATGGGATTTAGGCCACCTCCGCGCATGAATGCCAGTAACAAGATCCCACTCCCCGAACACTATGATCATGAGCTTGATCTCAGCACATTTCGCTTTCCTACGTACCCAAGTGTCGGTGTTGAGAAAAAAGATCTCCACAGTTACGACAACTTCCCTTTTAACTGGTCTTTTCCGGAGAAGCTCGATGACCAGTACGAAGAAACCCTCCGAGAAAGTTATCGGCGTGTACACGTCGAGTGTTATGATGGAGTCTCACTTGGGCATGGGAGCGTCGATCCCTTCTCTCGCAAGGCTTATTCAGATCTTCATAATGGGTTGTTGAAAATGAGGAATCACGACCTTCTCGAGGGTGAAGAGGTACATTTTCATGCAACAAGGTTGATGAAAATCATTCAAGATCAGGAGGGTGCAGCTTTGGGACCAGCCAAAGAAGACAACCAAGACTGGTGGCTAGCCCCGATTTTATACGCGATCAGATGTGAGAGAAACAAAGACACTGGCGAAAACTCGGCAAAAACCACATCCATCTTGCCACCGGAGATATTCAATGATAAGAACTTCAAGATAATGTGCGGAGATAGGTCCAATGATCGCGAACAGTTTGAAAGCGCCAAATACACTGTTCACTGGGTACATTACCACGATTCCCATCAGAACGACAAAGGAGTCTTTGAGCACTGGGCAGTCATAATCCGCGAAAAGGCCACAAATTTTGCATGGTACTTTGACTCTACGAAAGATGGTCGAAAACAGCGCAAAGATCGTGCAATTGATGCCTTCAACGAATGGCTAGTAAAGTGCAGAGAACCTAATTCCGACTTCCCAAAGGAAGTCACTCAGAGCTTCCTTGTCCCGGCTCCGCAGCAATCATCTGGATGGGAATGCGGCCTTCACGCTATCGCGCACTCAGTGGCCTTTATCCGCTTTGGTATTTTGGGCTGGCACGCACTTCCGCTTGAAGCAATTGCGCTTGAAGAGGGCTCTAAGGGAACTGGAGATCAGACTGCTGCTTCAGCCCCTTCAGATCGTTCAAAAAGGTTGTGTGAAACAATGATAGGCTCTTTACACGGCCTAATGGGAGTCTCTTTGCCACCCACCACTTCCAAAGATGATGGAAACGGGACTGCTGAGGCTGTTTCAACATCAAACAAGAATGCAAACTCAAACTCTGCTAATAAGACCAACGCGAGCTCTTCTAGAAACTCCAACCCAGACCGGTTCGGGAAATCTAACCAAGGAGGCTCTGCACGTAAACCTTCGAACGCCATGGCAAAATCCAGCCAGCCGCCCGGCGAAAATTCCGCCGTAACTGAGACCATTCCAAGACATCATGGGAATAAACATGCCGTGCCTCATCCCAATTTTTTTAACAAGGTCCAACATGAGAAACAACGCTCAGAATTTCGGTTTCCTACCTATCCATCCATACCTTTACGGGCAGAGTATGTCCGTTCAGTCAATGAGGAGCCGTTCAACGCCAAAATGAAGCTCGACAAGGTTTATGCCTATTCTCAGGTGTCTACACACAAATCGCCATCTTGCGATCGTGTCATACTCAATCAGTCTCCCTACGCCGAACAAGCCTTTGCAGATATTAACGACGCTTTACTGAATTCGCGCCATGGTGACTGGCTCGATGGGAAAGGGATGTATCATTTAGCTAGTCGACTCATTACGTATGTCCAGAAGGAAGAGTCTGTCATTCCACCTCCCCCATTGGGACCTTTTGAGAATGGACATTGGTGGATCGCGCCACATCCCTTTATAATCGATGTCCCCGACCCGGATGATGACTCGAATCTGCAACCAGCGCGAACATTCTCGGACGTAGACCAAAGTGTCTGGGGTTTTGACAGCTCCGATTTTGGAGAGGTTGAAGAGCGGCTGTTCAACCAAGCCCGCTACACGGTTCACTTTATTCACCATCCTACCCATTGGACAGTAATCGTCCGGGAAGCCGAAACCGGTCACCTGTGGCACTTTGACTCCCTGGCCCGTGGCTTGCGGAGGTTCAGAAGAGCTATCGATGCTTTTGAAGATTGGCTTCGTCGGTGTAACAAACCGATTCCCGCAACGAGTCAGGCATTCCAGGTTCCCGTCACACTGCAAACCCGAAATTGGGAGTGCAGCTTGCATGCCATTGCGAATGCCATGGCAATGCTCCGCTTCGGCATTCTTGGATGGGACAAGTTGCCGTGTCTCGCCCTGGAGACCGATCCGGATCCGGTTGGTCCGGCTGGTAGCGTGACCGCGGACAACCTCACAGAGATAATGAAGCGATCTTTACATGGCATCTTCGGCCTCATGCTGGATGAAGATATTCCCAATGTCGCCGAAAGAATGAAGCAAGAGAATGCTGACGAGGCACTATTGATGGAAATGCAGGATGATTCCATAATGAACCGGGCCAACATGTCGTTCGATGCAGTGATCAACTCAGTGACAAATAACCCGAGTGAGTTGGAAATTCTGAATCAGCAGGAGCGAAAGGCGCGAGAGGCACGGGAGAAGAATAGAAAAGAACAGAAGGAGAAGTACGACAGGGAGATGAAGGAGCGGAACCTGAGGGCGCGAGAGGAACATGAACAGAAACAGAAACAGGAACAGGCGCAGGAGCAGGAGAAGGAGAAGGAGAGGGAGAAGGAGAGGGAGAGGGAGAGGGAGAGGGAGAGGGAGCTCGAGAAGGAGAGGGAGAAGGAGAGGGAGAAGGAGAGGGAGAAGGAGAGGGAGAAGGAGAGGGAGCTCGAGAAGGAGAAGGAGAAGGAGCAGGAGAAGGAGCGCGAGAAGGAGAACCAGCAGCAAGGGACTTCCAACTCTCTTAAACGTGGAGCGGCAAATGACCATGATGATGAGCCGTCTGGTCGATTAAGCAAGAGGTCCAAGCATACCGCTGAAGACAACCCCACGGAGAATCCCGCTCTGAGCCCCAACAACAAGAGAAAGACACCGCCACCAGACATCGAGCCAAAGCCTGCTAAACGAGCCAAGGGGGAGCCGCCTACGAGATCGAGTGAGAGGCAACGACAAGCCGCCGAAAAGGCAGAGGCTGCTCAGGAGGCAGAGGCTGCTCAGAAGGCAGAGGCTGCTCAGGAGGCAGAGGCTGCTCAGGAGGCAGAGGCTGCTCAGGAGGCAGAGGCTGCTCAGAAGGCAGAGGCTGCTCAGGAGGCAGAGGCTGCTCAGGAAGTAGAAGCTGCTGAGGAGTCAGATGATGACGTTGAGGAGCTTACTTGGAGGGAGTCCAGGAGGGCCAGATTTAGAGCGATGCTCAAGGCCGATCTGATAGAAGAGTGCAAAAGAAGGCTAATTGCTGGACCTGGTGACGAGCATAGAACCCTCACCTATAGGGCTGAAAAAACCGTCGAAGGTCTCATCGACGCGTTGATGTGGTACGATGAACCCGAGGGTTACGAGGAAGATCTCGAAGAAAAGGGTTGGGAGGAGTTGAAGGAAATGTGTAAGACAACGTACAAGTTGTATTACAGCGGGAAAAAAGCGGATGTTATGAGAGACAGGTTGAGGTGGTTCTATGCCGAGCAACAACGGCATGTTCAGGCGCTTATTGAGCAGGAAGAAATACCTCCTAATTGGAAAGAGCAGGACGAGGCGGAGGACGAGACGGAGGATGAGGATGAGGATGAGGATGAGGATGAGGATGAGGATGAGGATGAGGATGAGGATGAGGATGAGGATGAGGATGAGGATGAGGATGAGGATGAGGATGAGGATGAGGATGAGGATGAGGATGAGGATGAGGATGAGGAGGAGGTTTCTGAGGAACCGTGAATTAAGGATCAGTGAACCTGATAGAGGTGGTACTACTTTGGTTGGAGTTTGGCTACGATCACGGCGGGTTTGGTTTTTGTATACATTGGTTTGGCTCGTGTTAAAGGCGTTTTGGTTAGGTACGGCTTGTTTTGGTAGTTTACTATTTGTGTTTTAAGAATTTCCCCGCTGTGTTGTTATCCGTCTCATTTGTGCTTGAAGATGACATGTCTACAGGGATTGATTTGGTCTGGCCGGTAAATGGCCATGATCTTGGGATTGAAAGAATATACCATGCCAAGTGGAGATTAGTCAGGGTTGATAAGATTCTGATCAAGAATATAGAGACATGATAATCTGAACAGCACGAGTGTACAGTTGCTTGGTGACATCAAAACACAATCTTGAGGTGGCATTTGATAGAGAGGGGGTTGTAATTTGCCTCGTATGCCTTGTGCTCTTATTCTCCGAAAGTGTACGACTCTGTCCTATGATCTCCTATATGTGAATAGTAAGTATGCAATATTGGCGGAATTGTCGTTGGCCAGCTGCCCGGCTGGTCAGCCATCCTGTTCCATCTGGCCGCACAACTGACGGTGACAGTCCCTGGGGACATGCAGAGTGTACCTGAACATCCGGCCTCGACATTATTTGACGAGATCTCAAAACTATCGCATATACTACAACGTCAAATTGGATGGTACGGGGACCGCCGTCGACACAACCGAAACTCCAGACATTGACGCATACATGTACGAACCAAGACGTCCGCATCAGTTGAATATGCAGCAGGATCAGTAACATGAGCATCGCCTTTGAATGCAGCGAGAGGTATGGAAAAACAAAAGAACAACAACTGGCAATAAGTATGAGAAGAAGAAGAAGGCCGGATCGACGAGTAGAAAAGAAAAGGTTGAGATTGTTCGGGGAGAAAGAGCAAAAGAAAGAACGGACGCCGAAACACCAGAGAACGGTGTCATATGAATGAGAAGACGAAAAAAATGTAAAAAGAGAGGCGCGTTTGGGAACGCCGGGAATTGAGCCCGACGTGGGGGTCGAACCCACAACCTTGAGATTAAGAGTCTCACGCTCTACCGATTGAGCTAGCCGGGCGGTTATTTGGTTAACCGCCATTTGTTGTAGGTCGAATGTGGAAAAGGTGTTATAACACGTGTGGTTTTGGGTCATTTTTCATCTGTTTTGTGTGCGGGTGTGAAAAAAAAAAGATTTTGTTGCGATGAACTGGGACGGGATTCCACTTGCCGGACATGCATGCCCCTGTCGTTGATAGTGGGTCAGATTTATGGGGATCCTAGGTACCTCTAGGTAAGGTCGTGCAGGCAGATCATGACAGGGACGGTTCGGACCGCTGGGGTTGGGGAACTAACAGCGCTAGAACCCGCTGATGTACATACGCTGAAGACCACTGGTACTGGAGGGCGAACCTCTCAAACACAAGAACGTCCAACCTCCATCCCGTCGCATTTCCATCCATCCCATCTTCCACTTCAACATCACGGATGAACGCATACTCCTTTCCGAGTCAGGCAGAGAATGCTCGCTCAATCTCACACTACGAAGTTTACACTGCTGTATCATTCATTATCGGATGTAGCTCACCTGCCTACTTGATTTGGATAATACCAATGGGGCTGACGCTCGAAAAGGACGCTAGATCCATAGCTCACGAGGCCTCTCGGCGGGACCGATCCCATTCTGCAGTTCAGCTTCGTGCTAGTGATTCAGCTCATGCAAGGTATATCAATTGAGAACGTGATAGATTTCTGATCCAACGCCTATACGCCAATGTGCTTCTACCAAGGCTTCTTACTCTTTTTCCACCAAGAGTTAATGGCATAGCTGCCCCAGTTCGTTGATCGAGGCCTCTGGCTCTGATCCCATCCATTCGAGCCACGACCTTGACATCAACCTACAAGAAGGGCAGATCGAGGCAAGATCAGCTGGCCACAAGGCTGTCTGATTTATACACTATCGAATATGGCTTTGGAGACGTGGATATGGCGTCTATTGATAAAAGTTGTGAGGGAAGAAGGAGGAAGTAAAATCACTACAAAAGTCGGTATATCCCCAGGGTCTTGTTCACTTCCCAAACAACAAAGACTTGCGAAAGTCAGATACACGTCACCCGTCAACTTCCTTTTTCCCTGGATCCCTTCTTTTCTGGCACCCATACACACCCAACATGACTCAGCTACAAACCGACATCCCCCGAGACATCAACTTCCTCCCACCCGGCGGCGGCGACAGCCTACGCATCGCCTACGCTAGGCACCTCCTATCGAAATCCCTGACCGAGGAGCACGCCAAAAAGCACGGATGGTCCAAAAGAGAAGGCCGCGGCCTCAAGCCCATCTTCAGCCCTATCCCTTCTTCCCTAGATGATCTCAAAGAGAGGGACGGTCTTTTTTCGGACGATCCAAACTCCTCGGTGTTCAAGGGCAAGATCTGCATTGTGGGCGCTGGTGTGGCTGGTTTGCTCACTGCGTTGATGCTCAAGATAGGTGGAATCTATAACTTTGATGTGGTCGAGGCGTCGGATAGGGTCGGTGGACGACTGTATACCCATTGGTTCTCGGATAAGGAGAACCCGGATTCGGAGCATGACTATTATGATATCGGTGCGATGAGGATTCCGGAGATCAAGACTATGCAGTCGTATGTGGTTCTCTTGCTATCTCCTCCGGCCCCCATTGCAAAGCCACTGACAGTTTCTATAGTGCACTTGATCTCATCAAGTATCTCAAACTTGACGACAAGTTGGTGGACTATAACTACGTAGAGCCCACAAAGGAAGACATTGTTCCACACACGTGGTGGTACAAGAACGAAAAGCCAGAGTAAGGATTCCGCTAATGTCTCGCTCCGACAGTGGAATACTTTGACCATGATAGACAGTCGAATTGACACTAGAACCCAATAGTTGTAAGAAGTTTGATGACGCCATCGCAAGTGTCATACAGAGCTTCACTCAGGCTCCAAGCAAGGCTTTCGAGGAGTACATGCGCGGAAACAACGACTATTACTCGACCCGCGCTTGGCTAATGCTTGAAGCTGATCCTAAGTAAGCATTGAAGGGGGAAAGATAGAACCTACCTGAATGGGCACTAAACTAACCATGTCGCTACCAGACTAACGTACGAGGAGACTGCAATGAGTGAGGCATCCGAAACGTCTACCGGTCTCTTCGACCAAGCCTTCATCGAGACCATCTTCGACTACTGCGACTTCGCTCAAGCCAGAAATGTCAAGTGGAAGCGCCTTGAAGGCGGCATGAGCCAGGTTACCGACCGCATGAAGGAACTCATCGAGAAATCCGACTGGCCCGTAAAGGGGGCCCCCGGGATCAAGGTCACCACCTCCCGCCCCGTAACCGTCATGTCCGAAACTGCCGACGGCTCCGCCATCAGCGTAACCACCACCTGTCCCAAGGGACAGTCTCCATCCACAACCGACTATAGCGCAGTCTTCTCCACCACCGCCATGGCCCCCCTCCGGCGCATTGACATCGAAGGCCTGCACCTCCCCGACAAGATCCTGACCGGCATCCGCTCGCTCAGCTACGACCGCGCAACCAAAGTGGCCATTAAGTTCGCCTCGCCATGGTGGACTCTGGTAGGCGATGTCTCGTCCACAGACCTGCCCATCTCCAAGGTCGTCTACCCGTCCTGGAACGACGGACCCGATAAGCCGGCCGTGCTGATGGTCTCATACTCCTGGGCGCAGGACGCTACCCGCATGGGCGCCTTGGTGCCGGATTACACCAAAACCTTGCCCTCCAAAAACGACGAGGTCGTGTCCGTCTGTCTCAACGCTTTAGTGAAGCTGTTCTCCAAGGCCGATCCCAAGACCATGGCCGCCAATGTCCCGAAGCCCATCACGCTCGAATTCCTCCGGTCGCAATACGTCACCCACCATGCCTTCGCCTGGTCTCACGACCCTTGGCAGGGAGGCGCCTTTGCGCTCTTCGGACCGGGCCAGTTCAAGGACGTGTACCCGGATTTCCATAAGGTGTATTGCAATGGCAAGTTCTTCATGAGCGGTGAGGCGTTGAGCACCCATCATGCTTGGATCAGCGGGGCGGTGGACAGTGCCTATATGAGCTTCGTGTTATTTACGACAGTGTATAAGCTAAAGGAACAGATGGTGGAAGTTAAGGAGAGTAATCTGGTAGGCGCAAGAGGAGAGAATCCGGAAGAAATTGATGAGTTCTTGTTGAGGTGGGCGGCGAAGTTGAGCGAAGGAGTTGAGGTTGAGGGGGATCAAAATCGGGGCAGTGAACATAGGAACTATGGACCTGGTGAGGAGAAAGGGGGACTGGATGATGACTGGTGCGATTGTTGCTGAAACGTACCTATAGATAGCTGTGAAGGTTAGCTGATGTTATCAGGTGGTTCATCAATCAGCACGAAGTTGATGATCATGGTATCCTGCCTCTTTTGTGTAGGCCAAGAATAGCGGGGCAGTTACGATAGCTCATTTTTTTTCACCTCGCTGTCGTGATCGTATGGACAATCTCGATCTACTACTTCCTTTGACTGTCTGTCAGTGTAGATCATGGTTCTTAGTGTAAAGATTGCGGCAAAGCATGCGGCAGTTCATCCGGAGTGTCAAAATGAGTTCTTGTTCAGGAAAGTGGTGATGTCATCACTGGCCCCACTTTTATAGCTGTACCTGGAGCTAACGTCACGACCTGATGATCGAGGATGTTCCCCCTCAGTCTCGACCGGTGTAGCACAGTAGTGACGTTAACGAACTCTCGTTGAGGAAACATCAAAAAGTCGATTACTACCTCCTTACGCATTTTTCCCTTTTCTAATTTCTCCCTCTTTTAATCTCCAACCTCCAAATCATCTCAGGATTCCCTCACCAGATACCAACACACTAACAATCACTACCACTTACACCACCACCAACCACCTACCGACAAGAAACAAAACCACAACAAACACCACAAGGCAACATGCAGTCCATCCTCCAAAAAGCCACCGGCATTGGCCCCAAGCCTGTCCAGCCCACCGACCTCAACGGCCGCGTAGCCGTCGTGACTGGCGGCGCCTTCGGCATCGGCTTTGAAGTTTCTCGCGCCCTCGCCAATGCCGGCTGCCGTGTTATCATGGTGAACCGCAAGGAAGAGCAAGGCGATGATGCCAAAGCAACCATCACCGCCGAGACCCCCGGCGCAGTCGTTGAATGGCGCGAATGCGACATGGGCAACCTCTCACAGGTTCGCTCCGTCTTCTCGGAACTGCGCGAGCAGCTCGACCGGCTCGATTTCCTGGTTCTGTCGGCGGGCATCAACACGAACCAGTACGGACTGGACGCGGACGGGATCGATCGGCACTTTGGTGTGAACTACTTGGGGCAATATTATGTGGTCAATCAGCTGTACCCGGTGCTGAAGAAGACGAGCAAGTTGCCGAATACTCCCGCGCCGAGGGTGGTGTTTGAGGCGAGCGAGATGCATCGGGCGGCGCCGAGCGCGGTGCATTTTGCTAGTCTCGATGAGATCAATAACCCGGAATTGGGACCGACGGAGTTGTACGGGAGGACCAAGCTGGCGATGATTCTGTTTGCCAAGTACGGGCTGGCGGAGAAGGTGATTAAGAAGAACGGGGACAACATCTATGCGGCTTCGGTGCATCCTGGTGCAGTAAGTTTCTTCCTTCTCTCACATCACGAACATCGCCTCTGTTGATTTCGGCTTGCTAACGTGGGATACAATAACAGGTCAACACCGCCATGCAACAACAATGGAAGGACGCCTACCCCGGCATCACCGGCAAACTTCTCACATGGGCCACACTGGCCTCTGGCCGTGATGTGAAGCAGGGGTCTTATAGTGCCTTGTGGGCGCTTACTGACCCCAAGATCGAGGAACAGAACTTGAACGGATGGTACTTCAGTGACCCTGACCAGCCTGGCAAGGAGACTTCCCAAGCTTCCGACCCCGTTCTGGGTCAGGCTCTCTGGGATCTGAGCGAGCGCATTATAAAGGATAAGCTTGGCGAGGATGCTTTGGTCGACTGGTACTCTGCTTAGAGTACACGTCAAAGGGGAGGATGAAGAGTGATCACTTTCTTGTAACGACGACATGACTTAGAGATTACCTGCCTTAACTCGATAGCAAGCAAACAAGCATTTGAGTTTACAACATTTGATCTTTTCGCCGTTTTTGTAATCACAATGTCTAGATAGGAAATCACTGGCCCTATTATGGTCAGTGACGACATTTTGGGTCGGATGAAGTGAAGCCCTTTGGGTTGGCTCGTCTCTCATGGAAGGCAATCTTTACAAATGTCGAAATTGTTTCTTTTGGACCCATCGTGCTGTACTATCAAAGCTGGTATGGGTTTGCAATATCTGATGTAAGTCTCTAGTGATCCCAATCAATCAAATTCTTCCCATCAGACTTTTTAGTCATTGTTCATATGCTATGTTTCTTGTGTAATCTCTCCCAAAGCCTATCCTCCATAACTCCCATGCCGAAATGTGCAAGCCATGTCGTCGTAATCATTATAGCAAACTTCGAACGAATCCCAACCGATTAGGACCCCTCTTTGGTCTCGGACATAAGTCTCTCGTTCTTGTCGGCGATCGACTGAATCGTGGCGGCAGTCGATCCCTTGGGGGGACGGTGACCAAGAAGACGTGCCTGTATGGAAGCATAAACCGATTAGAATTGCTACCGCAGCGGTGATGGTATGGTGCTGGTTCATTGGAAAGGGGAAAAAAAACATACCTCGGCGCTCTCGACAGCAGCTGCATCCTCTTTGGTGACCTCGTTGACGGGCTTGTGAGACACCTCGCTGGCCACCTCAATAAAGTGCTCCTGCTTGGCCTTCAAGCTCTGCGCCGTCGCGGCAACTCCGCCCGCAATAGGTCCACGACCGTCCGTCAGCTCAGCCTCCGTCTTAGCGATCTTTGAAACCTCATCGGTGGTGATGGGGTGGCCCTCAACAGCACGCTGCTGAAGCTCCTCACGCGAGGGAAGTTGCTGTTGCTCGGTGGTGCTCATGTTGGTGTCTGGTGATTGATCGCTGCTGTAGCCGTAGCTGGTTGTGCGCGTGAAGCTGCTGTGTTGTGGATGACTGGCGTCACACTCACGGTCGTTATTGGTGTCTGTGAAACCTTCTATGTCTGAGTCGGCAGTGTACGCTTGTGTTGCGGTGCTGGGGTTGCGAGATAGAGGTGGTGGTGGTGGAAGATTGGAAGTTGCTGGGTGGGTGGGAGATGAAATAGTCTCGTCTGGGGACCAGTGGTAAATGAAGTCGGCGTGGTGTACTGTGGCTTGAAGGAGAGGAGATCGTATTATTAAGTTTGATCTGGTTGTTCTGGCCTCGGTGAGTGGCACGGATGGGCTCTTTCCATCTCACGAAGTGGACAAACGGGCTGGGGTTGACCGGCTGTCAAAATTCCCAGAGAAGTGACGCTAACAGATTTGGCCAAGAGTTTGCAGGGTATCTGTTAGTGGATGACTGAACTAATGGTCACAACCAAACTATTTGGGAATTTCCTTCCCGTTTGGCGTCAATTGCCTTGATGACGTCTGAATCGGCGATGAGTACCCTGATCTGATGCGATTGCCCTTGCCTGCGGGGATTTTCTGGAAGCTGTTGAGCCACTGATCTTGCAGTTGTTTGTTGATCACTTTCCCTGCTGGTCGGTTGGCGACTTCTCCCAAACCCAACGCAACACGCAATCCGTCACTGAATATCACCGCACGGGTTTCAAACGAGAAAGGAACGGACCGGATCTTGGCCCGAATGTTTCATACCATGGACAGACACTAACAGGAAGGCGCCGTAGGCAATGAACCGCGGCCCCGAATGTTCTGCTCCGTGCCGTGCAAGCCGGGAAAGGGGGAGCGGGATGGGGTCTTGGCGTTCCGGTTTACACTACCTCATTGCCACCGTGTGAGATAGAAGAACAGTCACTGCCATTCAACCGCACCTACCTATGTCTTTTCTTTCACAAAGGACTGATGAAAGGAAGGAATAAAGAGAATCTGATTGCATTCATTCCGTCGTTTCTGAACTTCACTTCTGGTGGGTAGGTGTAACAAACATGACATAATACTTTTACGGTGTTGTTGACTTCTCCATATGCCTTGAAACCCTCCTTGACTTTCTTGACTCCTTAACCTCCCAGGCCCAGAACGAACCTTGTTGAGTAGCAGAAATGATTTAGTCCATGGACTCTCCAAGATCTTGCAGCTTCTTGCGATCCTTCTCCTTGGCCTTCTCCGACACGTTGGGGTTATTGATCGCTGCCTTCAGTCCGCGGATGCTATGCGACACATACTTGTCAGCTACCGTACATCTCGATTTTCTGACTTTGTTTGTTGGGTGGATGGGGACTGACACGTTTCCTCTGTCCTTTCCTTCAAGATTTGCAGACGTGGATGACTCGGTTTTGGAGCTGGTGGAAGCATTATGAGAACCCGTCGACTTGCTACGACCCTTCTTGGCAGTAGACGACGAAGAACCAAGCTTGCTCGAGGAAAAATCTTCGAGAACTTCCTCCTCTGCAATATCTGCGCTAGACCCTTCAGGCATGTGAGTTCCGAACTCGCTTTCCAAAATCTCGCGATCGCGCTGCTTGGCCTGCTCGGATACGCGCGGATTGTTGATGGCAGCCTTGAGGCCGCGCTCACGGTTTCCAGGGTCCATCTTTGTTAGGTGATCGGTGGTAGTAGCTATCGGTCTGGCGTACAACAGTGGAAAAAAGGGCTTCAGATTCAAGGGGGAAAGGCTCCTAAGCATCAGATGGCAGCGATGATGAATCGGACTGTCCTGTCTTCGTACCAGTCAAGAGCTGCTTCAGTGGTGGAAGATGCAGGAGCAAACAGGATTATGCGCGCATACTCTGGCGCTTCTTGGTTCTTTCAAGCACTTTCTCTCATGCAGGGCCCTTTTTTCCTCTTCTTTTTACTTATCATACTGTAATGTACTCTTCCGCAGTGACGGGCGTTTGACGTTATGCTCCCCTCGCTTTCCGGAAAAGACTCCGTGCTTGCGCGGGGCCAGTGCACCAACTTGACATCACATGCCTGTCAAATGTCTAAAGAACATCAGATGACCATCTGGAGATACGTTCCTTCACTCCCTCGTTAGTCAGTCTCCGTTAACTAACTTTTCCAAAGCTGCTGTGGGAAGCCCCTTGCAATTTGGTCTGGTCTGCTTCATCAACTTCCCGATTCATCTCTGTCATATTGTTTCAGGATGTACCCAGAACTAAGCCACAGAAAGAAAAACCAGGTCCAACGTGTTCCTTACAGTTTGCTGTGTAGATTCTGGTGCTTTCGAGAACCCCATCTTTCTCATAACCCGAAAGGCCATGTCTCATCAAACTCAAGTGGCCCAGGAGGTTGATGAACCTCCAATGCACCTACCTCCTCAGTCTCGTCAAAGTAAACAATGCCATCAAGCTGCTCAGGCAATACGGCAAACGAGTAATGTGACTGTCGCTCCGTCGCGGGAGCGTAGATCACTCCAATGAACCTCTCCAGTCTTTTCTCCATCAAAGCTTCCCTCAACGCCCTGTCGCAGTGCTTAGTCCTCAGGTCTAAAACAAAGTTCTTAATACCGGTATCATGCATCAGTCTCTCATAACTGTTGGGCAAAGCTGGTTTGACATGCATAACACTCATGTCTCCGTCCCAACGTTTGGCGGCGGCAACCTTACCCGTGTATCCCAAGCAGCCGATGGCCAAAGCCTTCTTACCATAAGCCTCCTTGCACAGCTGTCCCACGTTGAGTTCATCCGAAGACCAGCCCATGCTCGTAGCGCGGGCATCTCCAATGTGGCTGTTGTGCGCCCATACAATCGCCTTTGAGTAGGAGCCGCGATGGTCGAGAATGCGCTGGAGAGTTTGGAACATGTGTGTATCGCGGAGATTCCAGGATTCATCGCGTGCGTAATACATGGCTTTGTAGTAGTGTTCGGCGTCTGGTGAGTGTCAAGTCAGTAACAGATCTAGTACCCGCAACCGCAAGAAGAACTGACCTTTTACCAATCTCGCATTCTGCTCTCCTCCATGAAATTCCTCTCCATCCCACTTTGCCCGTTCGTACTCGAGCCTTTTACTCAGCATATTCTGCAGCACCTGTACCACATCCTCCTCATAACCTTTGAACCCCTTTCCCGAGGATACCAGTGTCTCCAGCCCGTATTCGTGCGGATCTTCAGACCAGTCAAGCAGCCTAGAGTAGCACCGTTTGGCGGTCTCCGCCATGTCCTTGTCCACCTGTTCCAAATAAGCAATGACGGCGCGCATGGATGCGCCCATGCTGTACAGATCCAGCCCGTAGAATCCAGTAGCCTCCTTCTTCATGTCTTTCCCTTTGTTCCAACACCTCAGCCACTCGACAAAGTCGTGCGTTTCCTTGTTCCGCCACATCCACCGTGGGAACCGCATGAAGCTCGGTTCTCTCCCTGCGCGCCGCGCTTCGGCTTCGGACTCGATCGTTGCTCGTGGGCCCGGCCCTGGACGCCGACGGACATATCGGTCAGTGGACTCGGCGTCGGGCCAATCGGCTTCGCACGCGATTATATTGTAGCCATGGTGTTCGATCATGTAGCGTGTGAGCGCGGCGCGGAACGCGTAGAACTCGGAAGTGCCGTGAGACGCATCGCCAATTAGCAATACCTTGGCGGAGCTGAAGGAGTCAAAGTATCGAAAAATGTCCTTCTTGGGGTCGTCTAGGGCTTCGGGGAGCGAGGGAAAAGGATGGACATGTCTTCGGAGAAGCTCAAGTGGTGATGCGGGAGGCTGAGGTGTCGACTGTCTGGAGAAGTGCATGGGAGTATGGCTCCGGCTGAGGCTCTCGACTCCGTCCAGGTGTAAGTGCGCGGCGGCGCTGTCAGTGATTGAGTACATCCTGTCCCTGAATTTGTGCATTCTTTGTGGTAAGTGGTTGCTTTGATGTGTAGGTGAAAAAGGGATGTGATGACAAGATAGTTGGTGGTATAGAGTTCGAGCACGTAGAGGCGGCGACAGGGAAATTCTCTCGAAATTCATTTTCATTTTCCTTCAAGCAGGGGCAAAACTGCCTACCTAACTAACTACGGATGAGAAGGGATCCCCTAATGTTAGTCCCAGGATACCCAGTCCATGGCGAAAACCACCGCGGGGGAAGTTCTCATGACTTGGGACGATGAGAAGCAAATGAACTCTGTGACGACAACATGACGCTCATTGACCACATAGCCATGTGAGTAAGCCATAGGTTCCCGCGAGGGAGGCGTTCGATTCCAGTAAACCCGAAGACCTTGACATAATGATGTGGAGATGTTCGAAGAAATTAGGACGCCTCGGCTACGATGAAGCAATGGACCGTATGCGAAGGGGGATGGATGGAGACCCACGAACTCTTCCCGCGAGCCTTCTTTGGCTTACAACGGTATTTCGTGACATGTATTGTAAGAGTTGTTACCGACTCTTCTTAATGCTTGATTGCACAGCCGTTTTAAATAGGACATAGATTAGCTGCTTGGCCAATGTTTCACAGCTCTTGAATGATTTGAATTCTTTTGGACGTTTGGGAATCCGGACGTTTCGTGGCCGGGACAATCAGACGGTAATTGCAAGGCATGACCAAGTCGACGTCGTGGGATATCGAGGTGTCCATGGAAGTACATACCTACTGCACAGATGCCATGAGGGGGAGGCTTGAGAAAAGCATGAAATCGGGACGTACTGGTGGCACAGGGGCAGGAAGGAAGGAAGTAATGGAACGGAACGGGAAAGATTTTCATGGGACCTTCCTCCAGAGTCTCGGGTATGGTACCTGCCCGAGCTTCCTTCACCAGCAAGGTTCTCACGCACGCCCAAGACTGCATCAATGAGTCTAGACTTGCTTGCATGCTACCATGTTATTTCCTAACTTGGCAATGTCAACCCGAGGAAAATCGAAAATGGCGTAAAACGAACTCATGCCTTTCAATTCACAAAAGCGACCAATACAGACGACCAGCTGCAGTTGTTCTTTCCGTTGTTTATGCAGTCACTGCTGTGTGCTTATGACATCATGGATCCTTATCAGTTGCCCGTCATACGCTGATAAGACCTCCCCAGTTCTCACACGGGTTGGATGAACATCGACGACAAAGACATTTTCAACACAGTTCTGATCATCCTACTGAATTTGAATCTCTCGTACTTTGCAAAGTGCAGTCATGAAGTTGGCGTTTGATCTTGTTATCTTTGGCCTGCTTGCCAGGTTGGCTCATGCTGCGAGCTTGGTCCGCCTCCCAAATCAACATGTTTTGGCTGGTGAGCTCGACAATGGAGACCAGCCACCAACAAAACTTCCGCATGAAGTCAGAAAGGCGTAAGTTGTTCAGAGAAGTCGACCTGTCCTTGAATGTAAGCTGTTCAGTCTTGACCCCGTCTGACTCGCACCTTACAGATTGAAGAAAGCAGAGATCATTCCAACTGGTGAGTCGGATCATCGTCGAGAAAACCGGAGTGACCTCGCAGTTGACAATTGCCAATACAGTCATGGATGACTTCGTCCCTACCTTGGACTTAAGAGTCAAGTGGTCCCATGGTAACAAAGCGTCTTTGGGTAATACTCTCAAGCCAAAAGACCTTCAGGATCCCCCCTCCATTCGTCTCAAGGACCTGGTGGCGTCTACAACATGCCTTCGTCGCTCTAGCACAAGTCTCGTGATTGTCATTACCGATCCCGATGCCCCGTCCCGAGATGACCCCAAATGGTCTGAGTTCTGCCACTGGATTGCTGTTGGTCCGCTCGTAACAGCGGATTGTCCCATCAGCGACGAACAAACCCAAATCCATGGATGTTGTTCGTCCGTTTCACTCGGTACCTTGGAGGATGTCGTGTCTTATACACCCCCGGCTCCGCCTGAAAAGACCGGAAAGCACAGATATGTCATCTTGGCCCTCGCGCCGGTCAATGGAACGAGCGAGAAGCTGCATTTGTCGAAACCCAAGGAGAGAAAGCGCTGGGGATACGACAAACCGGTGAACGGCAAGACGCATGGTGTAAGAGATTGGGCAGTTGAGAATGGACTGGTACCCTTTGGTAAGTCGTGGACACAAACGGAAAGGTCCATGGACTTTCTCGGGCTAACATCGAGGTACACAGCGGCGAACTTCATCTATGCGCAAAATAAGAAACAGTGATATCGATAAATACTGATTCAGTGATGTGAGTGTTCTGGTCTATGTGGAAATGCAAATCATGTTGATGGGCGTGAAAGAAGACAAAGAGATGAGCAACAAAAGGCGACTGTTAGACGTACAAACACTCCCATAGAACCTGTGCTTACTTAAACAAAGCTTCAAAAACCCCGGCCAGTTCCAGACACACAGTATCATCGCAGCAAATTTACGGACACGAACTTTAACGATGAAAAAAAAAAAAAAAAAAGGACCTGGGCAGTTACAGAAAGTCAGGGTACCCGGGGGTCCCGGGCGATTGTGAAATGTTCACAGGTTCGAAGTAGTAAACAAGTGACATTCCATTTCCTTACCCAAGTGATGTCTCTTCCTGCAACGACTTTAGAACGCAAGACCCAAAAGTGTACTCGGATAGCTAGAACGCCATGCACCTGTATCGATGTGCTGGAAGAACGAAGACGTGGAAATTCTGGAAGTTGTCCCAAAAATGTGGAGGAAAAAAAGAAAAAAAAAGGAAAATAAACCTATTGTCAAGCCACCGAAAGGGAGCATAGGCTCGACCCACCGCTTCTACAATGAGACGCTAAGTCAGACAGATGCGTTGATTGTCGCTTGCCCAGTACGAAACACTCTGAAACTATTCGCAGATAAGTGTACCTCTAGGGTTGGCTACAAACACCGATACCTATCTGTAATCAGCTCGGAACATCAGAACTAGCCTTTAAGTAAGTAAGCAATTCCGACCAGTTATAAGTCGACCACACATCGGGTCTTCTTGTGCTTCTTTTTTTCCTTCCCCTTGGTAGTTTGCGCGCTTCTGCTTTTTGCGGTAATCTATCCTACTTACGCATATATTGTGAGATGTGATGACTCGTTTACAAGCTTACCCAGGTCTGCTACATTGCCATAAACCATTCATTGTTGATTTCTTCTAAGCTTCCTCCCAGTATCAATATGATGTCAAAAAGATCAGCAATTTTGCCCTGTATGTGCCTCCTCATACCTTTGGGTGTAGCATACCTAGCTTTCGGAAACATACCAAAAGTTTCTCTGGCTCCATGAGCTCTCACATTCGCCGTCTAACCGACTCTCATGGCCGCGAATATATGAACCTGACGGCGGATCCATCAAAGCACGACATCTTATGCACCATCCTTCTCATCCAGAACACAGACCAAAGTGTTCGTCACGAATTATGCGTCTCATCAAACAGCACGATGAGCTTGCCCCTGAGCCCGGCTACGTGTACCGTTTTGACTCCACCATCCCCCATAAACGATATTACTTCGTCAGCAAACTAGGTCACGGAGTCCAAAGTCATGCTCAGCTTGTCCAAGACAGAGAGACAAGCCTGAAGGTGGTTCAGAAAGTGGACAGGAAACTATGTCCCTCTGCTCTCGACCATGACGAGCCAGCCGAAATCAGCGTCCTACGCCGCCTCACCAGTTCACACCGTCTCGCCAACTACCAGCCAAGATGGATCACCCTGCTTCATTACGAACAAGTCGTTGCTTACCAGGAGACCGAAAAGTCCGGTAGGCATTTGAGCTACCAAGTGAGTTACTGGAAGTTCTGTAATGGTGGAAACCTCTATGGCCTGGTGAGCCCTTACATCATGGAACAGAGGCCGTGGCTAGCACGCAGCCAAAACGGTACGGCCCCTCAAGCTCCGTTGCCAAAGCTTCCCATTTCACTAGTTGCGCGTGCTATCCGTCACATATGCGAGACGTTGGAGGTCATGTATCAAGGAGGCGACGAAGCCGTCTACCACTGCGACCTGCACGCCAGCAACATATTTCTTCACTGGACCAAGGAAGACCCTCTCCCCGAGTTTTACATTGGCGACTTTGGTATGGCTCGAACCGCAAGCCAGTCACTCCTGGACTCGAGGAAATTTCACCCTAGAAACGGGATACCATTCGATCAGCAGCCGCAGGGAACCAAGCCACCGGGTCTTGCCCCTGAAGGTTCCCGCCGTCGATGGGATCTAATCATGGACCATGACTGTAATCTGACCAAGACCTTTTGGTCCATGAGCAAAAGCGCGACCAGAGATATCGGCTATGGCAGTGTTCGACTACCGGTTCCGCGACCTCAAGCGCACCGGAGAGATCTGGTCAAGCAGATCGCGCAGCAGAAGAACCATCCGACAACGTCGAGGCATAGACACAAACCAAACCCCGTGTGCGCCAGCCCCGACACATGTAATGGCCTATCTAGGTCCTGGGGCTATGGCCCAAATTCTTCATGTCAGCAGGACATAAAGGACACCCACGCCCGACTCTTGCTCGAGCTCATTAGAAACCTCGGGTTCCTGAACCAAAATGACCAATTACAGTCTGTACTTCAGCCTGACCTGCGTCCACCATCTCTAGCACGTATTATCGAAGTCGCAGGGATTTTGGAGGAGGAGGCTTTACAACAGGAGCAACATACACGTGCGTTCAAGGAGTTTGTCAGGGAAAGGAAAGAGAAGGCGCTGTTTCAGGAATTTGAGAGTATTCCGTTTGTATTTACACGTGACGGGGCGGAGGCGAAGGCGATCTTGAAGAAGGCGTTGAAGCGTCCAAAGAGGAATCCTTTTGAGGTTTACCGTGGGAAGTCGGATGAACCGGAGAGTCTTGAGGAGGTTTGGGGGAGGGAACATGTGGCTGGGCCGTGGAGGGTTGTGCAGGTTAGGGCGTAGGATGAGAAGAAGGACGAGGTTCAAGTGGCTCGGCTAGGAAGGAAGGGAAAAAGAAGTGGTGTCTTCAGCTGTCAAGGTGATTTAGTGTATTTCAATTTTCTTTGATGCTCCGTTCAACCTAATCTGTAATCCAAGACAACCTTGAGGCGGTCCAGTAAGGTGGTGTTTGGTGATAGTAATGGCCTTCTTGTACGTTGGATGCCGGATTGGACCTGCCAGGAAGTCAGGAACCTGGAGGTGACGCCCTTCTCTCTCTTTTGGGTGCCTACCATTCCACGTAGACCGAAGGTGTCCATAACCCCTCAATGATGGTAAATCTGGTGTATTCGTGTCGGTCGTTCGTTTCCACATACGCTGTATAGTGACTTTGATCGTGGTACTTGTTCTTACTCTCCAGATCCTCAAGGCTTCAGAGCGTACATCCGTACCGGCAGAAGCTTCATGGTCCTCGTCTGGGGGAAGCCCTTTTGGAACTCGGCCTTGACAACCTTCAACCCAGCCTTCTGGAAAACTTTCTGGAATGTCGCCTCGCCTCTGTTTGTCATTACCGCATTTCGTTAGTCTCAGCCATCAAACCTCAAACAACCCATTTCCATCACCACGGAGTTCATGGGCAAAAAAGACTCACCTCGTAACACTACTATCCTCCTTGTCAAACTCATCATTCCCCAACACCGTCGTGTTCTCCTTGATCACAATCAACCCATCCTCGGCCAGTGCGCTCTTGCACCTTTGCAAATACGCCACCAGCTGCTCATCCGTCAAATGTCCCACGCACCACTGCGTCCACACCAAATCATACTTATTCTCCCCCTCCCCGATCTCAGGCACCCACTCCTCCAACCCCATCACGTAAACCTTCCCCACCCCCTTTTTTCCCTGCAACTTGGCCGTAAACTTGGCAATCGGCTCAACCACATCCACCTTCCCAGGTCCTTTCCCTTCCTCGTTCTCATCCACCAACAACTCAGTCAACAAGCCCTCCGTGATCCTTCCCACACCCGCCCCGCCCTCTAGGATGCGCTTGCACCTGCGCAAGCCTGGCTTGGAACCAATGCCGAACTTGGCTAGGAAATTGCGAGAGCCCTGCAGGTCGATCTTGGACGTGTTGGCGAAGCCGGCGAAGGTCGGGATACCGCCTAGCATGCCGTTCTCGTCGGCGCTGACGGATTCCCAGTAAGCGAGACCGTGCTCTTTGGAGATGGAGGCGTCGGCAGGGGTGGAGCCGGAAAGCTGGGTGAAGACATTGTTTGTGCCTGACATTGTGGATGAATTTTAGTTGGGTAGGACCGATGGGTGCTTGATGTTCTTGGAGTATTGCGGCTTGATGAGGTTTGAAGTCCGGGTTTCTTTTGCAATGGATGATGAGACTCTTGGCGGGTTTCTCTTGGCGGTAGCCGTTCTCTCGAAAGAGAAGAAAGAAACCAAAGTTTTAAACTTTATACAAATAAACGGGGATAATGTGATGAGCGGTTGAAAATGATTCGTTTGTTTACCAAGTTGTGAGGTTCGAGATCTTGAGGTTGTTTGGTTGTACTTGTACTGTTTCAGGCCCTGTTTATTCTGCCATTCGTGAATTTTGTGCAATCCCGTGTCACGTGGGTCCCTTGGGAAGAAACAATTTATTGAGGTTGTTTAGCATTGACCAACCATCAGGGTTTCCCCAGATTTCAACGTTCTATTTACATGGTCACATCATAATCCCCTGTTCTTGCCAAAAATCTTCAACGGCTGATGGCAAAAAACAACAGAAACATCGAAATGCAGCTTCACGTTGGACAATTCAACCCTAACCCTCGCTCCTACCGGGTAGTCCCATACTGTATGAATCAGAAGGGACAGTGATGTACTTGGTGGAAGGTGTGATCCAAGAATCCGGGAATGTTTTGATTTTTTTTTCTTTTTTTTTTTCGCACTTCTGAGATTTAGGAGAAGGTGGTAAATGGACGGCAACAAAAAGCGACATATGTTACAAATACGGTCACGGACTGTGGTATCTCTTTTCTCCGTATGAGGGACAAGAAGCGTGCGTTTGTGTTCGATCTATGATTTCTAAACTCGCCAAGACGTAACATGGTAGAATTAGGTCGGAGTGAGGGAACAGTCTATACCCATTCGCGTTATCTCATTTCAGCATGTGTATACCTTACCAGCTAGCATGATATCTTTCGAAACATCCTCTGTTGAAAACTAGAAATCTAGCCATGCAAGTGGTGCTACAGTCTATGTAACCTTTTCCCATCCTGTCAGACAACCCAAAAAGAAAAACTCAGACGCCATGCAATGCTGTTTAGGTGTGCCCATGCTTCGTCGACCCCAACATGCCTCTTAATTTTGCTACCTGTTGCGGTTGACGGAGAACCGCCTGACCATAACCTCACGAATCGTAAACTTCTTGAGCGCAGCCGCAATACCACCCTTCTTCATTTCCTCATCAAACACTAGAGGGGGCGGCACGTCGACATAGACGAGTACCAAGCTCTTGAGCACATGGGACAACACACGGTTGACACCCATCAACCAAGCCCAGGTTTTCTTGGACTCCTCGTGCTCGAACTCGCTCCAGCGAGGATCGGAGAATGATGGTACCACCATGATACCGAACTCAGAGTGGTCAAAGACCGGGCCGCGTTGGTAGATAATCCAGTCGACGCCAAACTTGATACCGTGACGGGGGACCCAGCCAAGAGAGCGGAAGTGGTGATAGACGGCATACTGGACAAGGAAGGGATCCTCAGGGCTCAATTTATCGACGGACCGAGGAGGGAAGTAAGAGTTGGCACGAAGCTTGATGAGAAGCTGTTCGTTTGAGATGGGAGCCTTGGTAACTGGGTCGATAACACGGAGAGCGCCGAGGCCAAAGGCCAGGAAGAAGGCCTCTTCAGGAGCCAGTTGGAAGTGTTCCTTGTCAACCAACTCTTGAGACGATACGGTAGATTCGACATTGGAGATGAAAGGTTTTTCCACGGCGGAGACAACAGAGGAGAAGGCTTCAACGTCAGAAGACCCGTTGTTGTTCTTGACTTCAGAGGCTGCATCGGTGTGCTGGAAGGTGGTAGACTCGACGGTGGAAGAGAAGCGAACACTCTTCCTCCTTTCAGGAGTGGCGAGGATGTCTTCCTGTGTTGGCTGGCTGTCGGGCAGTCCGTCTGTAGAAGGAGGAGGGGATGAGGAAGAGGTGGTATCATTGGCTTCGGTGGCGCTGGTCTCGGGTTCGTCGTTGGTCAAGGCACTTGCCTCCAACTGGTCCTCTATAGAAGACTCATCTTCATCAACACCGACATCCTCGCTCAAGACGGATACGACTGATAGTGCAACAAGATCGACCAGAGAGTTAGGGAGAGCCAACAACTCGATGGGACCAACAGGCGGCTTGAGTTCTTTGCGCACATTCTCTTCAGTGGTTGCCGGCTCAGGTTGCGATAGTGCGGGTTCCTCGCCGCGGACAAGGGCATAGGAGTTTGGCAGCGCAAGCAGCTCCAGGGGGCCAACCGGTGGCTTCGGCTCGACATGTCCATGTGCTACTGTCTTGGGAACAAACTCGTTCGTAGGCGCAGCCCGTGATAGCGGGATGGTCGATGTGGCAGAAAGGACATGATCAGGAAGAGAGGCAAGTAGAACTTCAGGCTTGGGCTCAGTCTCGGCGGCAAGAGGCTCTAGGATAGCAGCATTTACAGTCTCACTGTTCAGCTTGGCTTCCTCGAGCTTTTGCTTCTCGATGGCCTCCAGCTCAGCCTTTGCTCTTTCCCACTTAACCTGCCTGCGTTCTTCACGGCGCGACGCGGTGCGTTCTTCGCTAACCGTTGTACCATCAAGACCGCGGCGGCTAAGCTCTCTCTTGAACCAGTTGGGTTCACTACGACTCAAGCTTCCTTTTCCATAGAAGCCCTGTTCCCACAGAGCGCGGATAGACTTAGGATCCTTCACGTGTACGGAGCGAGTATCGGAATCCCATATTCCCTCATGTATCACTGACGGTTCGGCGGGCGGAGGCAATAGCACTTGTCTCAACCACGCGACAGCAAGGTGAAAGAGAGAAAGGGGGTTGCTGGGGTAGAAGGTAGGCAGCGGGAAAGTACGGATTGGCGCAGGGAGCTTGTAGATCTGATGATAGGGAACTCTTGGGGGTCGAGGCGGCGCAGATGTTGCCGCGGGGTTAGTGCTCGCAGGAGCTTCCTCCCCAGATTTACTCGGTGATTCGCTAGGTTGCGCCATTGTAGTAATGGTCATATTTTCAGCCATTGTGTCTGTTCATATCGGCCTGATGAGGAAGGATGTCAGCAATGTCAACCGAAGACATGTTTTCATGGCGCATCACCGAGAGTTCCCCATTGTGATGTCGCTCAGATACCGTTGTAGTCTAATACAGAGGCTAACACAGAACGATCCACTGAAGGATATATTGCTCTAAGCACAAAAGGAGTCATCACCGCAACTTGGGGGATGTCCAAGGGCAAAGCCGATTGGACAGTGGTAACACTCTCGGGACATGCGCGCCGAAGGAATGATGAAGTCGTGACTTACACTTTGGAGCGATATTGCACCCAGAATGTGGGCGACAAGATGAAGATTTGAAGGCGCCTGGCCATTCAGCAGTGACAATAACGTTCACTGTTCGACAAGATCCAGTTGGGCATTCAGATAACGAATGCTTGTAGCCAAAGTTCAGTTCATGATCCAGTCATGCTGTTCCTCCAATTGGGCTTGGGTGATGTCGTTGTGCTGAAGAATATTGAAAGCCAGGAACAGAAAAAAAAGATTTGGGTCCCGAATCTTATCGACCGGAGCAAAAGAATTCCATCCGCCGAGCCCCACGTCTCCCCCAGGGCTTGATAAAGTGGGGCTGATTGTCGTTTGGGCGGAACTTTGCGATAAGCATCAAGCTTGGCTGACATAAGCTGCCCCTGAGATTGTACTTACTTGACCGGGGCAGGCAGTTCAGGGACCCGCGCCGAATCATGATGCCTGCCAGGCACCGTGCCGTTGTCGCGTAGATCGCGACTACTTATCCAGTTGTTTGGGCCGGAGCTTGTCTTGTTGGCGTACACTAGAACAGCGGCCGTTGCCGGACGAGCCGACAAGCGTCACTTTTCCCTTATTTTCTTCAGATCCATGACAAGTGAACATCCATAACTGTCAATTCGACTGGGGGAACCCAGGCTTACACTCTCAAGTTGAGCTGGGGGCTTCCGCTCCCGCTGTCATCCATCGTGATCTTAGACCGCGCATTCCTACCGCGCGCAAACATGTCATCCAATTTTCAGTTCAACATCCGATGATTCCGGTCCTCGAGAACGATCTTCTGCGAGACCTCCTTTTTTTTTCTTTGTGACGATCAGCAGTTTGGCGGGATAGCTCATGCGATTCCATACCATCTCCACCCTGGTACTGTAGTAGTTGTTCCCTGAGGCAAATCCCGATAATAAATAGCTTCAGTTCCTATCCGGGTTTTGTTTGTTGGATGGATGTGTGCATACCTATCCACCTCTCCTCTGTCTGGCTGGCAACTGTACCCTGTGTTACCAAGCTCAACCTACCTCCAAGCTGACCTAAGCTCTAACCTCATCCTAGCCTCCCGATATCCCAAAAGAATTTCTCTCCTTTCACACTTCCCTGCATCCGGCCCGTTCCTAACTCTGCCTGCTTGTTCTTGCGCCGCCGCGCTACGCCGTTCCCTTTCCCTTTCGTCGGATCACTGTCCTTTCTTCCCCTCGATCAGGTTCGCTTAGACAGACGGAGTGCTATGTTCCAATGTCTATAAACATTGTCCAAGGCGCGGCCTTGGTTTGTCTTGGCTGGAGCTGTACTGTCTTTCTCCTCCAACTTGTCGGCATCACCAAGCTGTAAGCGAACGAACCACAACGTATGCGCGCGCAGCCATTGCAGCTGTCGCAAACCTCTACATTGGTCACTAACTATGAATATGCACATCTGACAGTTACCGCAACCACACCACACCTCTCCCCCCTCCCGCATCGCCTTCATTGCCCGAGAATGAAGTCCCCCACGTTACCGTTATCCGCCCTGTCAAGGGCGTAGAGGTTGGCCTGTACGAATGCCTCGCCTCGACCTTCCGGCTCGTCTACCCCAAGTCCAAGCTCTCGATCCGTCTCTGCGTCGATTCCAAGAGCGACCCAGCCTACCCCGTCCTCTGCCAGCTCGTGGTCGATTTCCCCAATTTCGACGCGCAGGTTCTCGTTGAGGAAGAAGACCCAATCCTCCACGGTAGTGCCGGCCACGTCAACAACCTAGGCCCAAACCCCAAGATCCGCAACATCAGCCGCGCATACCGCGAGGCAAAGGGCGACGTCATCTGGATCGTGGACTGCAATGTTTGGGTGGCCAAGAACGCAGCAGGGAGGATGGTTGACAAGCTCTTTGGCTTCCAACCCAACAGCGGCGGCGGCATTGACAGAACGACCCCCTACAAATTCGTCCATCAGCTTCCCCTCGTGGTAGACCTAGACAACAGCTCCTCCGGTGCCAGCGCCGTCACCAAATCCACCTCAGCCGAAGAACAATCCCTCCTCCCTTCCACTGTTCCCAAAGACAATCAGAACCGAAACCAAGGCCTCCTCGCCCACGGCGGCCGCCTCGAAGAAATGTTCATGTCCACCACCCACGCCAAGTTCTACGGCGCCATCAACGCCGTCGGCGTAGCCCCTTGCATTGTCGGCAAGTCCAACATGTTCCGCAAGTCGCACCTCGACGCCTTCACCACCGTCTCCTCCAACCCTTTACTCCACTCTTCGGACTCGACCCGCGGCACCGGCATCGATTTCTTTTCCTCGTACATCTGTGAAGACCACCTGATCGGCGATTTAATCTGGCGCTCCTCCTTCCCCGGCTCCATGGGGTACAAAAACCACGGCCTCGTCTTTGGCGAGGTGGCCGTCCAACCCATGGCAGGCATGTCCGTCGCCGCGTACATTGCGAGGCGCGTGCGCTGGCTGCGCGTGAGGAAATGGACGGTTTTGGCTGCGACGCTGGTGGAGCCGGGCGTGGAGAGTCTGGTGTGTTGTGCGTATTTTGCCTTTGCGGTGACTACGCTGCCGTGGTTCAACAGCACGTTTGGCGTGCCACAGACGTGGAGCGCCATGGCTACTTTGTGGTCTGGGGCGGTGACGATCTGGATGTCGATTGATAGGTGGTTGACCAACAAGCTGTTCCGGCTGCATAGTTTGGATGTGGATGAGAACACACCCTTCTTCGCCAGGGGCACGGCAAGGACAGGGGGAACGACACAGAGACCATTTAGGGAGTGGATTGCCGCGTGGTTAGGAAGAGAGTTTCTGGCACTGCCTATTTGGACCACGGCCGTATTGCTGGGCACAACGGTCAAGTGGAGGGGAAGACAGTTCAAGGTTCGGATGGATATGAGCGTGGTGGAGGTGGATGATAGGAAGAGCCGGGCTGATGTTATCGGTGGGAGCAAGCCCAGACCGAGGATGGCTGGCTCACCGGATAGTAAAGACCGCGTAGATTAAACGAGTACATACGGTATTTGAGAGACCTTTGGGCGGAAAGAGGAGTAATGAGACTTTATGCCATGATACCTACATAGATAGAAAGATAGACTACCCGTACGAGGACGCTTCGCATAACTTGTCGATGCGGTAATAACAACCTAATCATATCCACTGCAGACGAGCAACGAGTATGATTTGACCTGTAGACGTATATACGCGCTGTTAAGTCAAGTAAAAGATCATATTTCGATGTAACTTGGCAGAATAGCAGGATAACAGCATGGTCATCATTCAAGTCTGTGCACGAACCATAAACAGGTGCTGATAAATATTCACAGAAAACATTATCAGAATATCCTTTTTTTTTGATGCAGTAGCTTGCGACCAACTTCGCTTCGCAATATTCTATTTACCGATTCTGTAAGCCTCAAACTATCGCAAATTGGTCTTCAAATTATTCTGGTATGTAAGCCGGATCAAATTTTCTTCGAAAACTCTGCAAATCAGGCCAACGAAACAGGCGCCTCCGCACAAGCCAAAAAGGGCATGCGCAAACGGCTTCAAATCCCACCACTCAACCACGACACTGTGCTCACAACTATGAGTAGAACTGACATCTAAGTCAAGGAGCAGAAGATCAAGATCTGGGGATTGCCCCATACGAGTTCAAAGCGTCCCCATCCTATCTGGCAAGTGATCGCGACAAAAATGTCGGAGAGTCAAAGTTCCCCATTCATTCCTGCCATTCTTGCTATTAATCAAGTTACCCCTGAGCAGCTTCATTTTTGTCAGGAAGTATAAAAAACTCCCGCCCATCTTCAGAGCTCTCATATTTTTCTTTCTCACCTACGTTGATCGCGTCGTTTGTCTCTCCTCTGCTGAAGCGAAATCCAGTTAAGAAACTACACAACTTGGCAAGTCTCGTCATCAACCAAGCTGGTAGTGTCAACTAACCGTTCCACGGCTTGGGCTCGACTCCCTCTGGGGGCACCGTGGGAACGACCTTATCCTTGACCTCGTCCCAGTTGGTGCTCAGCGTCGTGCCGTTGCTCTCGAGGAAGCTCTTCATCATGGCACGCTGCTGTTCAGGCGTACTGCCCTTGTAGAGAGTTTTGAAAAAGCCATTGATATCCTGGCCATCCTCCTTGTCGTCTTCGACAGGCAGGCTGTCCCAGTTTTTAGGGCCAGATTTGCTGCTCGTGGGGTAGGCGGGCACCTTTGCGGGAGTAGAGGTCGAAGGAAGAGCCGGCTTGGCAGTTGAGGCAGCAGAAGATGATGTCGCTGTAATAGCAGGCTCTTGATCGTCGGATTCGACAATGCCAATCTTTTCCTCGCCCCAACGACCCCATTTAACACCAGGAGTGGCCTTTTGCAGGACGAGCTCAATCTTGCGTGGCGAAGCGGACCACCTGGAGGCCGAGGGATCAATCTCGCCGGCGAGAACAAGGGTTGAGGTGGCTTCTCTATCACCGGGTTTGACGTAGGGTGCGGCTTCTCGAGGGATAGGAGAAATTCGAACCTTCGTTCTCTGTCAGTAATGGCAGTTTCTGGTGATCTAATGCAATATAGACTTACTTGGTGCTTGCCAAATTCGACCTTCAAATCTTCCTTCTTGACATCCTTGACAAACAGACTGACGGTGACAGTCTGGTTGGTCTGGTAGAAGTCAATACGCAGCTTCATCTTCTCGTCAGGAACTGATCCAGGGGCAGGAGCCTCCTTTTGGGGGGGCTTTTGCTCTTTAAGCTCATCTTCACTGGCCGACTCGGCCGGCTCGGGGCTCTTAGCTTTCTTCTTTTCGGGCTTGGGCGGGATCTTAGTGACATTAACCTTCCAGCCAGGGTGATCCTTTGGCAAATTCTTGAGCCTTCCAAGAGCCTGGCTTCTCCACGAGAATGCCATATTCCAATCTGTGGAATACGGTCCCTTCTCGGCAGCGGCGAGAGCATTACCATCAGAGGTTTTCGGTTTTGGTTGATTTTCCTTATCGGCAAGAAACTCGTCGTATGTGACCGTATAATTTCCTTCGGAGTCAACCTTCTTTTCCACACCATCGTCCTCGCGCGCGGGTCGACCTTCGGCGAGAAGCATACTCCACTTAGCGCAGCAGTCTGCATCAGCAAAACGTCCAAGTTGGTAGTAGATTACAGCACGGCGATACTGGGCTTGGATCATGTGGCTGCGTGATGTGCCAGAGCCACGCTCGGCTGCGGCATGGTAAGCAAGCTCGGCATCGTGTAGCGCTGCTTCGAGATTCTTGGCCTTTTGGTGTGCCTTGGAGCGAGCTAGGAGCCACGCTGGCGAGTTGGAAGACTCGAGTGCCTTGTCGAGATTTGTGATGGCCGTGGCATGATCACCCTTCGCGAGAGCATCGATGCCCTTCTGAGCGATCGTGGTTGCTGACATTCTGGTTGAGCGTCAAACAACTGATTTTGTAGTGAGATTCTGACGTATGGGCTTGATTGGAAAGTGAAGGTGAGCGTCTCGGGAATCTGTTGTTAGAGAGGATGGATTGCGTTTGGTTTAAAAAGGTGCCGGTCGATGGAAACGGAAAGAACCAGCTACCACTTCTTATATCAAGGGGTACGTAACTGTTAGCTTCTAGCTCCGTTCGGTCATGCATGGTGGGGTTCTTGCTTGATTCTGCCGGCAGGTGGGGGGAGGGTATGCGCATGCTTCTTTCACCGCCTTCCTATTTGGAATTGGTACCACTGCTTGCCCTGTAGCGGAACTAGCAAGTGCGCACCTTGATGGCCAGGTTTACATTCAGGACCCAAGCTGACGACCATCTCCAACAAACTGAAAGGAACTGAATTCAACAGATAGCGTTTAGTCTCGTAGATTGAGAAAAAAAAAAAAAGAAAGAAAGAAACGTATAGGCACGAATTCGCAGATCAAAACCTGAATACAACAACTCTGTATTTCCAGACTGAATCTCTCCCCCATTGGGCCTCCGAGATCCCTCTGTAGTAGGGAAATTCACTGCTATAGGAAGGTCATGAAAATTGTACAGTACAGGTGTTTACCTCCACCTGGATATCTCGGATCCCAATTTCGCGAGACATTACAGTATCTTGACATCAAATCATATGTATTAACATTATGTAGGCCACACAGTATCATTCCTCCATCCGGACTTTGCAACGTCATCTAGCAATATCTGCATCCGGCTGAGCGTTCAAACGACCTTCTCGTCCGGATACCGTGTGGCAAACAAGCCCAGTGCCTTCAGCGGAAAGCTAAACTTGTAGTTCGGGTAAGAAATCATGCAGCTCTTGTTGAAAACACCCTCGATAGCCTCTTGCAGCCACTCTCCGTTAGGCTGCTGACGGTCCATGATCAACTTGATGCCCTTCTTGATCGGTTCGATATCGGGATATTTGGCCTTGATCAACCCAATAAGGGCCCAGGCGGTCATGACCACTTGGGATCCAGTTGGATGCTCAACATACTTGCCCGTCTCACATGCCTGCTCTTTGGTTAGCTTCACACAAGATCTGGGATGGTCCAGGCACGAAGAGACTTACCTTGTAGCTCTCAGACCAACCGCCGTCCTCCCTTTGCTTGGCGATGAGGAAGTCGCATCCCTTCTTGGCATATTTGCTGTTCTTATACGTTTCACCAACGCTGGCCAAACTCTCCAAAGCAAACATAGTGGCGTACGTGAAGCAAATGCCCCAATTGCCATACCAACCACCGTGAGGCTTCTGATTGCTCTTAATCCACTTGACGGCGCGGGTGATGAAGTTGTCAATCTCGGCTGTGCGATGATTGGGCCAGTGTTTCTTGAAAAGCGAGAGTGTAGTGAGAACGGCCGTGGTGCATTCGGGATATTCATATTCGACCATGATGTTACCGAACACTTCCGCGGCATTCAAAACCTCCATCCACTGGCCGGCGCGTGGAGTCTCGTAGGATGAGCAGGCGCCAGATGGGTTTTGGTAGGTAAGCATCGTGTCAACGGCGTCAAAAATACGCTGGTCATCAATCAGAGTAGGGAAGCCTGGCGTCTTTTGCAGGATGATGACGGACTTCAACGCTTCGGAGACACAGTCGCTGACTGCATACCCTTGGTCCTTGTTGCTAAATGCCCAAGCACCCTTGCGGGGATGGCGATAGCACTTATCCTGATCCTTGACGTTTTCTCGAATCTGCTGGTCCTCGAGGAATTCCAATGACTTGATAAGCATCGGCCTCCAGCGTGGGTCTTCAGTCAGGCCGGCGTCCATGATAGCCTGGATTGCAAAGGCAGTGTCCCAGCATTGCACGCCGTTTGTGCCATTGCAAAGCATACCCTCGGCGTTGACCCAGAGTACCTCATCTAGCCTTTCCACATGCCTTCGTACAGAGTAGGCGCCAGGTCCATCCCGAACATAACAGCAAACGGTATTCATCGCGGCGTTGACAGGGGCTAGGTCAGAATAATCCGTGTTTTCGTCCTCCATGTCGATGAGCTCCGACGCCCATGCTTCTGCCTTGTCTACCAAGTACTTGGTCCGGAAGACGGGATTCCAGATGTTTACAAGAAGCCAGTTGACTGTGTTGAGGAAAGCGGTTTTTGGGTGGTAATTGTCGTTGGGGTGAATGGTGTTGCGGTTTTCAGCCCAGTCAATCTTGTTCCAGTCCTCTACGAACAATTCATTGCGCAACTCCCGAATCAAGTCCGTCTCCTCCGCCTGCCACTTCTTGGACCAAAGGTAACTCATGGGCAAAAAGACTTGGCGCATATGAATCCACCATCTCCACGGCGCAATCGGCACCCAGTCGGGGAGAAGCCAAAGCTCGGGCGGGACAGGGTTTACGATTTCCCATTTCATAATGCCCAATACCGTGAGCCAGAACTTGGCCCAGTGTGGCGCGTAAATAGCACCTCCCATCTTATGCATTGTTGCTCGCGCTTTCACCATGACCGGATGGTCTGCCTCCACACCCACAAGGCGCAACGTTGTATAGTTCAGCGTCGTACCCAACATGGTGCTCTCGCCTTCAATGTGTAGCCCCCATCCGCCGTCGACGGGGTTCGCTCGTGCAAACAGGTAGTTCTTGATCTCGGTAGCATAATACCAAGGGACGGGGTTCTTGGTGACGTAGCGAGCGATGACAACACCGGGGAGGAGGAACATGGGGCCGCCGTACTCGCAACCCCAATGGCCCTCGGGGAGCTGGAGCTTTTCGAAGAAAGTAAGGCCATTTCGTACCGCATCGAGGGGGTTCGTCGCCTTGGGAAGTTCGGGGAGGTCCTGTATCATTGGCGCGCAAGGTTAGCATGTGACATCGGTATTGTGGGAGCTTGCGGCTGGATGTTTTACCAGAGGCATTCCCAGGAAGTACTTGTCAGCATATGACTGCGGCCATTCTTTTGTAGCCTCGTCATCCTCGAGATAGTGCCATGTGTGTCGGCCGCCCTCACTGCTCAAACGCCAACGCGCCTTGTCGGTGCTCTCCTGTAGCCGGGGCCGCTTAACATCGTGATTGTCGTTGTCGGCGCTGGACCGTTTCTTGGGTGATCCGTTTGAGACCGCCAGGGCTTCAGTAGCCTGCTTCCTGGCCATCATGAACGGGCGGGACTATTGATGGAGGGAAAAGAAAGAAAGAAAAAAACACAACAAAGACAAAGATCGGCGCCAGACCAGAGGATAGGACGGATTGGGAGAGAGATACAACTAGGAAGAATTGACGGCGTAACAGACGACACCACAACATTACCCCTGAATTGGCCATGCGCCAATCCAATCGGGAGGGGTCGTGTCGTGTTCCCGTAAAGTTCAGTTGGAGCTTCGACCCATTTCTGACAGGGCCAATGGCGCCAAGATCTTGGGGGGGCCCCGAGGTGTGGGGAGAGCGGAGGGGTCTGGAGATGGTGCAGATCGGACGGCGGACCAGGCAGGTGGGGTTGGTTTGCACTGTGCTGTGTATAAGTCGGGTGGGTCCAGTAACGACATCTGATCCCGATTTTACTTCAGTTACTTAGAGGTACCTAAGTACTTATCAGACACTCACAACCTCCAGCATGGGAAGGCGCACTTTAAAGACAGAGAACATCCGAAGCACCTTCCTGATGATGTTTACTCTTTCTGAAGTAATTTCGGGACCCACTACTATACCACCAATGTCACAATTTTTCTTCAAACACGTTCTCATTCGAGCTTCCGCTTGTCCATCCACCAAATTGGACTCAGCTGAAGTTGGTCAAACCTTCGATGCCGTTCGACTTTCACTCTTCGCCCTGCTCTGGCTTACATTAGGTATCCCGTTGGTTACAACTACAGGTACACCATTAGACAGCATTGGTTTCTCATCTCACTACTACCGTTCGTTGCAAGCATGTATTTCTGTCCGATACGCAACCAGTACCTCCATCCACCTTCTCAACCCACGGTTACCAACTCTCATGAACGGCCCTCTCCTCCTCTAGAGCAGCTTTCTCCAGTAAGAGCTAGCAGTACTAGAGTACCTCACAACATCGTGATCGTACCACAGAGCCACTCTAGCGATGATGCCCTCTCAAAGATCGAAGCCTTGTTCGAGACCATTGTGGATGCTATCAGTGTCGGGAGTCCCATTACCATACCATATCGGCGGTCGACTAACGCGCAAGTATTTGACCCGACTGCCTCTGCCTCAAACCCAAGGGATGGGCGGCACATGGATTCCGTACGCTTTCCGGGACGCAACCCGCAAGAGCTCCGAAGATTTGGTCAGTCACTCCACCAAGTTGTTGTTGGCCAAGCTTCGCAGCACTGATTACATCAAATACAGAAGCCTTGTTCCGCATCATCGAGATTTCTCACGAAGCACTCCTGTCTGGAACTCTAGTTACAAAGAGGTCCGTAATCATTGAAGGTTGACTATATTTGTAATTTTGTCGCTGACTTCGACAGGAACATTTACTACCAAAACATGGAATTATTCAGGTCACAGAGCGTGGTGGACGAAATGGTGGACAATCTTGCATTCACACTTGGAGTGGGACGTAATGATTTGAATATTGTACGTATTCGACACTTTTCCGGTCAATCTCCTCCATTCATGATGCTCATGGTGTTTCAGGTCGCCACCGCAAAGGGCCTCGTTGCTGGCCAGGTAGAACTCATCATGCGTGGCGGTTCCAAGATCAATTGTGCCGAGTCTTCCGACAGTGTAAGCATTGCTGTCCGCCTAGCAGCTCTCTTAACTGACTATTTCAGGGTGTTTTGTTGCCATCAATCAGCGCAGTTGAGAAGATCGACTTTCAGTCCGTCAAATGGCTGCTGGTCATTGAAAAGGAGGCATGATTTCGTCCACCTGTGATATCCTTACCAAGACTCTTCCACTGACGTGTTTGAGCAGGCCACCTTTCGAACGCTCTCCGCTTCGCGCTACTACACAGTCTCTCGAGCAGGAAGTGGTATCCTGGTGACTGTAAGGCTATGTGACCTCTTTTATAGCAACAACGCTGACAACTACACACAGGGAAAGGGATATCCCGACCTTGCAACGCGAAAGTTCCTCGCCACCATCCACTCGGTTCGACCGCGTTTACTCATGTTTGCTCTGGTAGACTTCGATCCCCACGGGATCTCTGTTCTACGGACTTACCAATATAGCAGCCAACGTCTGGACCACGAGGAGCGCACCAAGGTGTTTGGATTAAGATGGCTTGGAATTCGCAGCAGCGATGTCCTCTCAAACACAGTGATGACGCAAGATTGCTCCGCCAACAGTCAGGGAAGTCAATCGAGCCAAGACCTCTCAAGTCAGGAATCAATAGCTTATTCTGTGGATGGTGAGTGTATCGTTAGGCAGGTACATGACTTACACTAACTTCTCAAACCACACAGCATTCGAAGATGAACGTCCGGCGAAGAGGCCGAGAAGTCGAAGAACGAAAAGCCACCCAAGCGACTACACAGCGCCACTCAATGAAAGGGACAGGGAGAAGGCCGTCAGCGTTTTGCGAGACATATGCGGTACGACGAGACTAGACGCTACAGAGCGGGAGCACAAGCTTGAACTGCAGAGAATGTTGATGCTCAACATCAAGGCAGAGATACAGGCGGTCGATGATTTCGGCGATATTACGAACTGGCTGGATGAACGACTGTTAGAACACAGCAGGGATGTGAACTCGCATTAATGGATATTCGGCATAGGTTTTGGGAACATGATCTTCAGACACATGACAAACGAGGGAAAAGCAATCTAGAGATGATGTATCTAAGAACAATGAGAATATCTCGAGAAAAAAAAAGAAAAAAAAAAAACCAGAAAAGAAAAAGAAAAAGGAAAATATTTACGCCCTTTTCTGGTGAATTTAGTTGACAGGTCAGTTGAACCCCTGATCTTTGTTCTTTTAGTGCACAATGCTCTACCAACTCAGCTAATGGGACAATGATTATTGAGTAAGGAGGGAAGGAAGCATTCGTACAAGATCGATAAACAACATAAGAGATATTAAACAGGCAAATTGAGACAATGCTCAATATCAAGGCGGAGATGCAAGCGGTTGGTGAGTTTGGCCATGTCAATAAATGGTTGGGTGAACTCGCATTAACAGTAGGGGCTGTTATCATTGCTCCAAGAGCTGCAGGTTGACAGAAACTATTTCTCATCTGGCGTGACCTCCCATGCCGCCTCCGATGCTGAGAAACATTCTTCAGATCAGTCCTAAGTAAGACTTGCTTAGACGCAGCTTCCTGGCTCTGAAACCCTGCTGAATATTCAGATTTATAAACTATCTAGGTCATGAAATTGGACTCATTACGTCACGAAGGGGAAGCATTCTTTTCCCCTTCAAAAGCAGTCGTCTCCCGTCAATGTGCTGAGTAAAACGGTAGCTAAAGGATCAAATCATCCTGGCAGAAATACGGAGATATTGGAGTTCGAACTCTGACACATGGCTCGCTCGAAATGCTCACGAACTCTTTTTGATTTGCTTCGAGTCGAAGCCTTGAAGCAAACAAATGAGTCAATACCGTATTTTCAAAAGCACAGCGTTTGTCACTCATCTGGATGGCTGCAACTAAGTCCAGTCTCTCTCTTGTGTTCCCATAATCTGAACAGTGCTCCAGCAAGATGTTTACAGATCCACCCATGACCGATACGTTGTCCTTCACGACATCGACGTTTTTGCGCTTGAGTCCACTGTGATATTTGACCTCCAGACTTCAAACAGTCTGTGTGGAAGACATTTCCCTAGCGCTTGATGCCGGCTTCGCCAACGTTGGTCGGAGTTGTAAAGACTCTCAGGAAAGTTTTCCATTTTCCTGGAAAGTTTGGACGCCTGCACTTCTGCCATATTAAGAATGTCATGTATTTTGTCGTTACGGTTTGCCCAGTTTGGTTGGACTCTTGCAAGCTTTTCCCTTGGACACCTCTGTTGGCAGTTGGTACGAGGGGAGCGTTTGGTTATCTTGTTTTGGGAAGACGGGAATGACGCCGACGAGAGATATTTTGCTGCAAATAACATGATTCAATGCGTGGGAAGGCCTTTACAGAAGGCCATTCACAATATCATTATGATCAACTGCTGAAGAGCCACTTGTAAGTAAGAGTGTTCCAAGAAACGAACGGACAATGCAGTGCATAAAATCTGCCGTGGTTGCTGGGCACTGCAGTGAATGGGGTAAAAGGGACAGATTTGGAAGGTGGAGCACAGTGTGCAGCTGTTGTATGTTGGACCGTGCACAATTTGGGCCAAAAAAGTTTACCCCTCCAAAAATTTTGCAGAGGCAACGACAGCAGGGTTTCTCTCATGTCAGTTGTTGATTTCAGTCTGCCAGTTGCCAGTACTCCCAACAATACCATTCCGTTAGGCTTCTCATTCGAACATTCCATTTGCTCGGCGATATCCAGCATCAGACATCCCTCAGTTTATTTAACCCAACCAAGTATATCTATAACCCTACTATCATCACCATCAACATGGCCCCCCAGTTGAACGAGGAGGAGATTGACGATCTCATCTATTTCGCCCGCGCGGGTGAGAAGGATGACTTGACCACCACGCTCACTGAACTTGCCGAGAGGGAGAAGGTTTCGGTCGCAGAGATTCTTGCAAGCGCAAAGGATGAGGGCAAGTCAACTTGCTTGCACATGGCGGCGGGCAACGGCCATTTGGGTATGTGATGAAGACCCTCCACTCATGCACATGTGAGAGTGTGGAATTTTCGAAACTAACATCATCGACCAGACATCGTCACCCTCATCCTCTCAGAGTTCACCTCCCGGCCAAAGGAGGAGAAGCAGGCGTACCTTGACGCCGCCAACGAGTACGGCAATACTGGTCTTCACTGGGCCGCTCTCGGCGGCCATCTCGACGTGATCAAGCTGCTTATGGCAGCTGGTGCGTCGCCGGCTCTGGCAAACGACAAGAACTATGTGCCCTTGGACCTGGCCAGCTTTGGCGAGAAGCACGACGTGGTGGATTACTTCCTCGAGCAGGCGGGTGGTCTTGAGGACAAGAACACAGCGGAAGGCCTCAAGGCCGCTGCTGAGGGTTTGAAGGTGGATGATGACGGAAATGTCGAGTTCAAGATGTCTGTTGGCGACACTTCCGAGGCTTCGGGTTCCGGGTCGGCGCAAAAATAGGAAATACGAAGAAGGACGGTTGTTGAGGAAACTTGAGGGTTCAGGTGTTGGATGATACCACATAAACACGATTCATGGCATTTGTTTTTCTGTCTTGTTAGGTGCATAAAATTGACGGGTATAAAACGGCAAAGGTATTATGGGCTTGGGATGACGAACCCAAGCGTTGAGATATCTCAGTGCTTACCATTTGATAAGACGGAATAGTAAGCGCAGAAAAAGCGCAGAAAGTCGTTTGGATCTCTCGGTCAAGATAGCTGGCGACCAAAGGGGGCACATGAGGCAAATACCGCATCATAGCATCAGTGTCCAGGTCTTACTGTGGCTGTATGGCTCACATATTTTCTGCTAGAGTGCGGCTCACATTGTTATGCAGTAGGTACGAAGGGGGCGACCGCCAACAGATTAATAAGAATTTGATAACTCACAAGGCTTTAGTCCGACATGAGAAGGATAGAGTTGGAGGTGTCGATATCAGTGGGTGTTTCGTCGTAACTACAGCTGTAGTAGAAATGATAAATAAAAAAAGAAAGAGTGTCAAAATACCTCTAAGACATTGTATGGTCTCGATTCGTTCAGCTTCCCACCTCCCAAATGAACCCCCACGCCCGGCCCAAGTGAAGTCAACCGCGGTGAGGAACGCCATTTGTGGGGCTTGCTATGGTAGTACAGTACCTCGCTGAACTTCTGAAGAGCAGGACAGCTGTTGAGGGCTGGAACAAAGTGGCCAAGCTGTGGTATTGGCTACAAGAAAAACTTAGTTTGAAGGTCCATTGCAAATAAACGAAAAGGACTAGTTTTTCATCAGTCCAGAGATACGTAAAGTGATGGGATTTTATCGGAATCAACCCTCAATCTCGAGAAGAGTAATTGCAATGAGAATGAAGAAGACTTCAGTTGACCACAGTCACCAGTGTGGGTACACAAACCCACTCTCCGCACAGCTGGATGTGGGCAAATGTGGGGTCAGTGACCCTGATCCCTGACCGTCAATTGGCCCCCGTCGTGGTCGCTTCTGGACGGTCCGGGGGAACCTCAAGTGTGGACAGCGTTGGGCAGGCTCAGCAGAGCAGGCACGAACAGAGAGTGGAGGTCGGGGTATCGCGATCGATACAGAGACGGCCAAGCGACCTCGAGGCGTTGCGGTGCTTCTTTCTTTCAGTTGGAACTGCCAGGTTCAGATATTTCCATCCTCAGTCCCTGCTGCCAGCCATCTCCTTCAGCGCGGCGGTTAGGTAGTTGTGTGGTGGATGTGCAGTGGTGCAATGAGACCTCCTCTTGCAGCGCAGCAGCAGTTGGATTCGGCACTCACTTAGTTTATACCCCACGCGGCCGACAATCCCCAATCCCGATGTGGAGGGCGAGTGAAAGATTCGTTCCCGTCCAAACAGCTCTCGAGTCCCGTCGTCGTCTCTTCCGTGTGTTCTCCTCCACCCTTTTCCACCGAGTCGTCCACTTTGTCCTCCGTTCCACAATCACACGCCCGTCTCCACCACGGAAGCCATACGACGTCCGATTTCCGTCATGACCAAGAGCAGCCGTCTCAATTGCTAGCAAACGACTTATGCATACAGTAATGAGCATGCATTCTTAGCTGTACTTCGCGATTGCGCATGTAGTGGGTGACACCTCACCTCGCCCAGCCAAACATGCCGGTTCAGCAACCACAACTCCCGCTCCCCGACGGCCCCGGCCCTCATGCCATGGGAACCGCCACCGGCACCGTCCTCCCTTCTTCTACCTCCGTCACCTCACCACCCCCCGGTCCGGCGTATAAGCGCGCAAGCCGCAAAGGCGCGACTAAGCGATTTGCCTGTAACTATGAGGACTGCAACAAGGTGTATTCCAGGGCAGAGCATCTCCAACGCCATCAGCTCAACCATGATCCCAAGGAGATATACCGATGCGATTTTTCCGGCTGCGAACAGCAATTCGTTCGTGCTGATCTCCTGTCACGCCATCGAAAACGGCATTCGGCCTCTTACGTTCCAAGAAACCGCGTACCTAGCTTCAGCACCCCTAAGGACCATCATGACCTGCCCACTCCAGGCCAATCAACCTCCTCTCAGGGCCAGACGCCCGCCTCGTCCACTTCTCACCAGGTAGCCATCGAGTCTCGCTCCATCTTCCAAGGTGCCCCCCATGATGCTGCCATCCTTCTCATTCCTGATTCCCGCTCGCAACAACCGCAATCGCAACACCAGGTTCTGCCGTCTCTGCAGCATCTCCAGTCCCACCATCAGCAGCATCAACAACAGGGGCACCATTCACACCATCAGGGCTCGTCAGCCATGGACCAGCATGCAAGCCCCCACTGGACATCTCCAACAAGCAACATATCTTCTGCCCATGCTCTTCCGCCAAAGAACGGGTTTTTCCAACAAAATGTAAACCACGGCCATTTAGCCGGCCAACAGCCGCCCCTTCTACCATATAACCCCAATGTTGACTTTCCCAGCGAGGACCTGGCCAGAGAGAACTTCGCCGTCTGGCTGTTCAACCCGCAAGACTATAACTGTGATCTCAGCGTCTCCCATCTCCCGTTTCTCGATGGTGGACTAGAGTCAGCATTGAACAACAACATTCATTACGATTATGACTCCATCACCAGCGGTCGCTCTCAGGTCGATAGTACCCCCACGCGGGTCACCGAGTCCGATAGCGATTTCATCACCGAGGCCCGGCTCCAGGAACTATCCAGCCTGTTCTTCGCATATAATGCGAAGCAGTTGAGATGCAGGCCCAATAGCCTGCGCATCACAGAGGTTGTTGACAAGAGTGGCTGTGGAACTATGCCGGTCCTAAATCTCGATATGACGCGCGACTGCTTACAAGAGTATTGGGACCATGTGTCGGCTCGCCTCCCCATTGTTCACCAACCCACCTTCTCTTACAATAAGTGCTCGGTGTACCTCCTCCTAGTCATGATTGCGCTAGGCGCTGCGTCGCTTCGCATGAGAAACTGTGGCGACTGCTACACCCACTACGACGTCGTTGCTGACATAATCGTCCTCGGTGTGCGGTTGGATATACTGGGCACGGAAGAAGCAATTCCGCCTATAGCACTATGGGTTGCGCAGGCGTTAGTCTTGCTCGAGTTCTACGAGAAGCTCTACTCGTCCAGACTCCTACACGAACGAGCCCAAACCTACCACCCAGTCACTCTCAACCTTCTACGTCGAGGAAGTCCACTCATCGGCCGCTCAGGTAGCGAATCGCCTCCGGAACCAACCGGCTCAGCAGATTATAACGGCAACAGCACTCAAAGTGTCACGAACCTGGACTCCCGGACTTGGTGGTCTCGATGGGCGCAAACAGAGTCAATGCATCGCGTTGTCTTTGCCGCATTCATGCTGGATATCACTCATGCAGCAATGTTTGGCCATAAAGCCGACATGGTGCCATATGAGATACAGCTACCACTACCATGCGATGATAATCTGTGGTCGGCTTCGAATCCCGACAATGTCCGCCAGCTCGATCAAAACCTCCGAATGTATGGCGTCAAGCCAGTATCGTTCCTCGAGGGGCTAAAACTCGCAATTCACGGCAAAGAAGTCATGACCCATTCATTTGGCCGCATGATCATCATGTCAGGTCTCCTCAGTGTCGGTTGGCATCTTCGACGCAAAGAAACACACAATCTGATGGATCTTACAAGGATTCCCAACAGCAAAAGTGATAGCTGGAAGATGACTCTGCTGAGCGCCTTTGATCAATGGAAGGCCTACTTCGACAAAGCTCAGGGGTCTCTAGGAGGGTCAAACATGGTTGATCCCATTGTACCCTATGCCGGTTCAAACGGCCCGATACAGAGTGCCGCAGTGCTCTATCATTTGGCACAGTTCAGTTTGTTTGCAGACATCTTGGACTGCCAGATCCTTGCCGGCGCAAAACGTCTCTTGGGCAAGAAAATATCAGATCAAGCCTACCTCAAAGTCGTGCCCAAAATGAAGGCCTGGGCAAGCATGCCAGGTACTCGTCATGCGATTCTTCATGCCTACAAGGTCCTCCATTGTATCCTTGTTGACCCACGCGGAAACAAGGGCGAGCAGAATTGGCAAAACAAAGGCCACGGGCTTCCACCGATGACTATGCAACCATACTCTTGCCGTAACGAGCCTGATCCGCACCGGCCATGGATCATGTATTACGCTGCCCTAAGCATCTGGGCCTTTGTCCGTGCGTCTACACTTACTAGTGCTGCGCCCGTCTCGAGTATTACTTCTCGCTCCAGGAAACCCGAGCAAGTCAACTTCAATCGCGTTGCCGCTTATCTCTCCAAAGTCGCAGCTCTGTCCGAGTTGCCGGAATCCGCCGCAGCTGGCCTCAAGGATGGGTTGCCTGAATTGCTTGACGTCCTGTGCTCAGTCCTCTACGAAGCCAACTCGGAACTTCTCAGAGAAGCATGTGAGCGGCTCACATGCTGCAAAGATATTCTTACCTCAGAGCAGTGATGGTGTTATACAAAGGGGCAAACATTTACTGCACTTAAGTGGAACGGGGCACATGGCACATTCGGAAGACAGTGTATGTATGCTTCATTTCTATAATGTGATTGGCGGTAAACCGAAGCAGTGATCTAACCATCTATGAAGTTTAGAATCTTTCGACACACCAATGTGCATATAGGAGAGCTCAGTTGCACCAGCTAGCTGGTTACTGAAAATCCCTCGTGAATCCATGCCGGATAACCATCGACTGCGTTTGGCCGTGTCCATATCAATCACAGCTTGAAGTATCCCCTCCACAGCTTCCGCAAAATGCCCTCAGGATCCCACTTCATTGCGACTTGCTTGAGTTTGGCGTGATTGTCCGCTCCATAACTCTCGAACACGCTTTGTCTGTTACCGGCGTAGTTGGCGTAGACAAAGCCATGACTCAAGCCCCTGCTCTTAGCAAGGTCGTTGATTTTACCAATCACTTCCTCGGAGCTCCTCTCCATCAAGTCGTCAAGCGCGCTATCTGCCCACTGTGCCGCCACCTGGATCAGCATCAGGGGGCCATCGCTCTGCTTCAAACCCAGCGCATTGCCGCCGTTTATCTCCATAGCCTCCAGCACGTTGAGTGGGATAGCTTGGTACGCCAAGTAGGGAGTCACCGCAGTGCCATTTGCGACCGCTACAAGTTTCTCGACATGGTCCTGCCAGAGAGGCACGATTTCGATGAGAAGGGAAGGATCAGTAGCTTTGATTGTCGTATCCCACCATGTCTGGCGGGAACCGTACGGAACGTCAATCGCACGAGATATGGTCGACACGTTGTCGATGGATTTTGACTTCGTGATGGTTGGCAGGGACTCAAAAGGCACGAATACTTCAGGGACAGTGTCATGGGCACTGTCCGCTGTGTTCGGCAAGTCTGCGTGGAACAGGTCGCTAATTACAGCGTAACCACCCAGCATATCCATATGCGTCAAGACCATATAGCTGTGGGCCTTGTTGTCGATCGGCATGCCGTTGACAGTCAGATTCTGATACGCGGCAATAGCGGAGGCGTTGGCTGCGCCAGGGATTATGAGACTGCTGTGCCATATGTTGCCGCCTGGTTGCTCGTACGCTCCCATATCGAATCTGGTTACGATTCCAAAACTGGAGCCGCCCCCGCCGCGCAACGCCCAAAACAGATCCTCATTCTCAGTGGGAGAAGCATTGACGATGAGTCCGGAAGCGAGAACGACCTCGTAATTGCGCACGTTGTCGCATGCCCAACCGTACATTCCAGAAAAGAACGATATACCTCCACCGAGAATCAGACCGCTGACCCCCACGTCAGCCACACGGCCACCCGCAACGACAAGCCCCAGCGTATCGAGGGCCTCGGAAACGTTGATCCATCTGTTTCCAGCGCCAATCGACACCGTTTTACGATCCGATGACACGTTGAGGGTGGTGAGATACATCAGGTCGACGGTGACGCCGCCATCAGAGTTGGAACCGCCTGCGAAAGCAGTGTGACCGCCACCCTTGACGGAGAACTGAGTGTTCAGTGAGGCAAGTACCTTCATGGTCGCCGCAACTTCGAGCGTATTCTCAGGCGCCACGAAGCAGGCGGGTGCGATGTTGTCGGTCTGCCGGTTGGACCAGTAGTGGTTCTCTCGGGCATATGTGGGTGAGTCGGGATAGTTAACGCGCCCATGAGGGAGAGCAAGATCGATGGCTCTGCACTGGGTGAGGATAATGTCAGTATGGATTCAGATTGCAATAAGATGTTGGGGTCTTACTGCTACGTCGGATGACGGAGACAACAGAGTGCAGCACCCTGCGGTCGCAAGGGAAAGGGCACCAAGCAAAATCTTGCTAAAGCTTGAGAACAGCATGTTGAGGGTTGGGGGTGGTGGTTCTCAGCCTTCCATGAGTGGATGAGAGAATGAAAGATAGTAGTAACTACGCAGGTCGAGGGCTGGGGTTTTTGTAGCTGGAAATAACGTTCCACGAGGGAAGGAATCTCTCCCCATCTGCATACTTGCTTCCATCCAAGTTTGAATCATGCAGTTTGATAGCATTCATGGCGGATATGGGATGGAAAGCTTGCCGAAACCGGCAGACATGTGTGAGAATCAGGAGTGGGCACCGGGAGGTCTAGGGGCAGCCATCAAGACTTATGTCCAGAATTTCTTACCATCACCTTCAACACTCCGATTTACTCCCCGTTCACCGACCCGACTAGCTCCTACCCTTGCATGTTCCAAATTCGGGGCGATTCCTCTCCCCCTCGCCCGTTTCTTGTCATCACTCCATCCCAAAAATCCATGGGTCTCGCACTAGGCTGACGCCATTCAAGAAGATACCGATCAAACCCGCAAGCGCACAAGTCAGATCACTGCCCAATTACCTACATTTGTTGTCGGTTTTAGCTATCAAGAGGCGAAGAAGCTAGCGTCTAATATCCCAAATGGTCGGGTCCATTGGCATTAAACGGCGCAGGTGTCAAAGCTGGCTGTCAATGCTGTGCACTACGCAAGCTGGTGGGGTTAGCCAGGGCTGTTCCACGAATCAATCTTTTACATGCGACCTAAAACACAGGTGAAGATGCGGGACTAACTGTACTATCGGGAGTCACTATCAAAATATCCATTGTTCGAAATAGGAATGTCGATGAAACTCCAGGACCATGAACTACTACCTTGTTGTTGCGCTCGGATAAGAGACCGGAGAAGTGACGGTGTTACGTTCCCCTCATACCATTATCACCAAGTGCCATTGAGGGTTCAATAGTGTCATGATGAAACACATTTCTCTGCAAGTAGCCTTCCAAGGATTGTAATTTGTTGGACACGACACATATCACTACGATCCTTGTTATACGAACAACGTGGAAGCTAAGTTAGTAAACACTTGAAGCCGTGTCCCGGCCGGGAGTCCGAGATGCCCGGTGATAGATCCACCACTTAAGGTCGGGGACGGTGTGTTTCCCGAGGAGGAAGTGAATGAACTACATAGAGAAATGGAGCTAACTACTGTAATGGGTACGTACCTGTATATGATAGACATACATAAACACACCGTGCACTTTTCCGCCACTTATACAACGCTCTTCCTCTGTACCCTTCAATCTCCAACCAATGCCAAAACCCGGCGCAAGAGCCGAGGAACCGTTGTGGTGGCTCGTCCCAGACGAAATATATTGATGAGACCAACCACCAACAGGTTGGGGAAACCAATTCGCTACCGCTCGTCAGGGAGGGAAGGAAAAAAAGGAAAAAAAAAAATTGAAAAAAAATTGCCTCGTTGCGAGACAGTCATAGGGATTAAACGACGATTCCAAAAGACATCTTCCAGAGTCCCATCTGGATATTTCTTTTCAGGAATTTCCTAGAACTCAAGATCAGAGGTGTTACCAAGACGCTTGGATGCGTACCTAGTAGGAGTCTGCCCAAGGTATAATTTGAAGGTCTCAACTATTTTTTCGAGAATGAGGGTAGGTTTTGGGTTTCTGATGATTGCACCAGCACGACACCTTGCATACACAGTGCGACCAGCTAGAATACTTGCTCGGGGACAGCAGCACGTGGAAGAGAGAGAGGGTGACTGAATGATGGGAAGTGTCTCTTCCGACTTCTGCCGGACTGTCAGCTGTATTTGCACTTGACCGCTTGCTACATAGTTATCTCGACTGTTCGGATATCGAGCTATCCGGTGGGAAATTCCATTGGAAGAAAGAGTTCAATTGAAACTATGTATTGAAGTTAATTGGGTTTCCGAGACTCGTCGCAACCAAAGTAGAGTTGCCCGTTAGGTCAGGTCCCCATCTAGGTAGGCTTGGCAGCTGTCGATGCATCATCACCTTCAACAGTTTCCATATTACACTAAAATGGTTGAATTAACAAGGTCCAAACTCCTCACGCTCAGCTTCGCTCCCGAGAACGGCATGATAAGGTAATCCCAAAGGATATAACGAATCTGCGTCATATCTGTACGGTTGAACCGCGGGTAAGCGACGAAGTCGTCCTGTCCGCTGCCCCTAAGACTACCTCTATGGACCTCGCCGGTTTCGATGTAGATAGGTAAGGATCACACTGTTGGGATACTACGAACATTTGGCGTGCATCCAATTGTTCAGCCCCCCCTTCTCGAATACCTATCTTACAAGCACACCATCCACCAACACTTCCTGATATAAAGCACGGTACACATCAAATCGACACTTGATGGACTATGACAGAAACCACCAGCTGCCGAGTTTCACGACCATTGCGTGCAATAATGGTTATCATATCTCCAATAATCCTTTAAGGCCTTCAAGTTCAAGACTGGAGGATAGGCCTTTGTGAGAGGTGGGACAAGGGGGCGGTTGTCCCAAGAAGAAGTTATTGGTAAAGTACCATTTATAAAGACGCGGCACCAGGGACCAAGGCAATCATCACGGTTACGTTTTCGGCTGGCGCAAAGAGTCAGGTGGAGGTCGTCCAGTGGGATCTAATGGTGCCGGCACAAACGGGTTCGTTGGCGAGCGCGGTGCTGTCGGGTGATGTGCGGATTCCGGTGGTCTGTAAGGGGTTCAATCGGGTGGTGGCAGTGAAGATAATCAAGGCGGATGCTTCATATTTGTTCGATGACTGGACGATGTGGTTGTCTCAGCTGCAAAAAAAGCCGCGGTGTAAGTCTTTTCCGTTTTTCCTTCTCTCTTTCTCATTCCCATTCTCTATTCCTTTCCTTTGTTGCCTGGAGATTTGTATGATTGCTCTAAAAGCAAAGATAAAAGAGATATGGAGACCAGTGGGATTTTGATTTTGACAGGCTCATCATTCGTAGGCAGACGTTGATAGCGGTGATTATCTGCGTGCGGCAGGGAACGGGAAAAACTTGAATTATACTCTGATAATTTGATCAGAGGTATTGTGGGTATCATTGGTGTTTTTGTTAGTGTTAAGGGGGCCTGAACGCGTAATACTCATGGCGAGGTTGGAAGTTGCGCAACCACTTCTTTCTTCTTCCCCCAACTAAAAGGTCGTAATTTGGCTTTCCTTTCCTGCATCACAACCTCCTCATGTGCTTCTGGTTCTCGCTCTACATTTCCCCCAAAGGCAGGGCTGATGCTCCGCCGAATTTCCTTCACCTTTAGGAATTTTGGGGTCTGCCAGTCCTTGTTGGCCAGTTTCTTCCGCCATGAAATCTCGCTGAACTCTGCGAGTAACTTGTCTCTCATATCCTTAGCAGTGTTGATATCTGTTCCCAATTTGATGCCTAGCTCAAGGAGGAGGTGAGAGGCGAAAATTTGGCAGTTGTTATCGATCAAGCCATACCTTGGCTTCATCTGCTTTATTGCCTTGTTACCTAAGTGGGTGTGAGCAGGAATTGTCACTTATGGTGATTTATTCCGAGGATATACTGGGGCCACTTGTTCGGACTTACTGGCTGCTAATACTGCTTGATCATTCCACCTCGTCTCTCCAACTTGTAGCTTGTTCGTCCACTTCTGTGACCCGACCAAGCCATGCTGGTTTACCACTGTAAAGTCTTTCTCCTGTTTTGATGCGTCAGTATCTGTTCTTTCTGGTTTCTGGTCTGGCCATTCATTCAGCTATCCTTCGAAATTCCCATCACACCATACATACCATCCACAGCTCATGATAATAATCCGTATCCCGATCCCCCACCAATACAGCCCAGTGATTTGTCGGATCTGGAAACTCGCCCATTTCCTTGGTGATAGCTTGCCCCAGTCGCGTATGCTCGGCAAATAACACTCCCAGGTTGTCCGCCACGGGATGCCAAGCGATGAAGACTGGTCGCTTTTTGCAGTGGTGGTGTTCTCGGCCGGGCGGGATGATGGATGGTAATGCGCCCAAGCCGATGATGTCGGCGAGGGCGTACTGCACTTTTAACAACAGCTCATGGCGATGGGTCGCTTCTGACTTCGTTTCGGACGGCGCGACGGAGTGTAAGTCGGAGTCACTGCCGCCCCTGGAAAATAGGTCTCTCATATGCATCTCTCAGACTGATCTTGTTGTTGACGTTGTCGTTGCCACTGTCGTCCTTGTTGTTGCGTGGGTGCAGTGACGTATCGTTTGTGAGCAAGCCCTGGGTAGCTTCCATACCCTTCTCACAGCGTCTTCGAGATGGGGATATATCGTTTTCCGCCAGGAACGTTTGGCAAGATTGGCAACGCCAAGCCACGCTGTTTGAATGATGTGTGTTGACGGGAAAGGTCGATCCTTTATACCCTTGAGGTTCTTACTCTTAGTTTCCGAAATGTCCCACACGCTCACAGCTGAAAGAAAGCAAATCAGGAAGTGTGGAACAATTCCCACTAGATCCGCGGAAGTTGCGGCACCAGGGGCAGTCCAAGATTCGGCTCGCGGGAATGGATCACTGATCGTTGTGTCCCGGGGGCGGTAATCGGGGAATACACTGCAGTATGTATACTCCGAAGTGCGGCGATGCACGGTCGACACAATGTGGCGTATGCAAAATTACCCAGGCGTGACGCGCGTAGTTTTGTGGCGCAGTTCACGAAGCCAGCCGATCATTTTCAAGATCAAAAACATCTTTAACATGGTCATCTCATCGCCCATTATGATGTTGTTGCTCTGCCATGTTTGTCGGCATGGCAGGTGTTGAGCAGGACTTTTTGGCGCAAAGGGTTGGACAATTCAGGGGCAAGATGGGTTAACTGTCTAGTGCCTTTCGGGGGATGGCAAGAAAGCCCAGCCCAGTGGAGGTCCACAGCGGCGTGGATGATGACTTACATGAGTGATTCACCAGTTGTTGTTACCGAAGCGAAGTCTCTGATGAGATCTGGAAGTGAAATGGAATGGAAGAAACGGCAAAACATCCAGGGCAGTTCCTGTAGCGTAAAGGTAGAGGTAGTGTAGCGTAGAGGTACCTAAGATGGCCCCCCCCTTTGTCCGCCATGTCCGCCCCGGGATTTGGTGGAAAGATAGGATCCTGGGCGCCCAGACCACCGCCCCAGGCACTGCAGATCGTTGACGTCACATGTTGACTTACACGACTTCGGACCTCCTTTCGATAACAAACTCCTATTTCGACATCGACTAAAGAACGACACGCAATTGACACAAACAATCTCGAGTGTTTCGGTCAAAGAATTATCCTAAGCCGAGTTCTACACCAGAAGCCAACTTCGATTTCCTGCGCAAGCCAGTTGAGAATACTTCGCCTGCCTACAGCGCCGAGTTTTACACGAAATCCTCTCCTCCAGACATTCATCACGAGCATCCACATGAAGGGCCGTTGCGTCTGCGAGAATTTGCAGTACTCGCTAGAACTTGAATCCCTGGACGATGCGAGAACCACACTTTGCCATTGCAACAGCTGCAAGAGGGCGTTTGGAACCAACTATGGTCTCACAACCAAGGTCCCCCTCCAGGGTTTCAAGTACGAGGCTGGAACCCCCAAAAAGTTCAAGCAGCACAATGGTGTGACAAGGGAGTTTTGCGATAACTGTGGCGCTTACATCTGTGAATACGGGGTAATATTGGTCTTCACAATACATCACCTGGAAACCCATTTCTCACCATGCTTTCACAGGAAGAAGCAGCGGACAAGTTCCGGTACATCATGTGGGGGTCCTTTGATGAGCCAGAAAAGGTACCTCCCAAGGGCGAGTTCTTCTGCAAGAACAAGCCCAAGTGGATGCCCGATATCCCAGGTATGGTTCAAGGAGTGAATCCTCAAGTAAATCAAGTGTAGAGTCTAACCGAATTACAGGCACCTTCCGGAAGCAGGAGATCAAGGAGTAACGGCATGCATGACGAAAAAGAACACCGAGATGAGCTCATGAATAATCATGTCTTCGCATTATACCACGGTGAATGTCTCATGATCCCCTTCTCGTGTTCAAGTTGATGCGGATCGACGATAATCGCAGCTCTTCCCTGGAGCTTGCCGCTTGAAACCACCTTCTCCAACTCCTCGACCTGATCTAACCCATAGAACGGAGTCATCTTTACCTTGACTGCATGTTCGGCGACAAAGTGCAAAAGCTCCTCGCTCTCCTCCGCTGAGCACTGCAAGCTTCCCTTGATTCTTACGTCTCTCAATATCAGCTCCATAAACGGAATTTTTACCTCCAGAGGCTGAGCAACCTGTACCATCAACCCATGCATCTTCGTAATTGCACACGCCAGTCCAGCCGCATCGTCCGCGTCAGACAGATTGACAGTAGCATCAACACCTCCCGTGGCAAACAACCCGTTATGGTCAACCTCCTTCCCATCATCCCCCAGCACCGCCTTGCCCACCTCTTCAACAACCTCATCCTTCCCCTTCCTCGCATCGACAACCACATCCGCCCCCATCTCCCTCGTCAACTCCAGACCCTCATCCCTCGCCTCAATACCAACCACCTTCAACCCCATCTTCGTCGCAAATTGCACCGCCAAGTGTCCCAACCCTCCTCCTGACCCGACAATCCCCAACCACTGCCCCGGCTTCAAGCCCGTCTCCATGACCGCCCTCCACGCCGTCCTACCCGCACACCCCAGTGGCGCCGCCGCCAACAAGGAGACACCCTCCGGGATGACCGTGCTCGTTCGGCTGTCCACAACGGCGTACTCGGCAAACACCCCGTCGACCTGGATCCCGATGTGCCCATCGATATGTGCACAATAATGCCTGTAATGCCCCCCTCTTTTCTCCCTCTCGATACCTGTAGTACCAGTAGCCGTGCAATCCCCACAAGCCCCACAAAGACCGAGCGGAATACCACACATGACGCGGTCCCCCGATTTGAACGAGCCATCAGCAGCGACGGAGGAGCCGACGGCTACCACGGTGCCCGATCCTTCGTGAGAGCCGGTCAAAGGGAGTGAGATACTGGGCACGGCGCCCAGGCGAATAATGGTGTCAGTGTGGCAGTGGGAGGCGACGGCGACTTTCACTAGGAGGTCATGAGGGCGGAGGGCGGAGGGGGAGGGAACGGGGATCGTGGTTAGAGTGTAGGGAGCGCCGAAGGAGGTGATGCGGAGGGCTTGCATGGTGGCGGGGAGGGAGAGGGTTGGTTCGGTCATGGTGGGTTTGGATGCAATGGTGAGAACGAAATTTTGTTTTGTTTGATGGTTGGAAGGATGAAGAGTCTTGTTTTTGGCAATAGTGTCTAGAAGGGGTTAGTAAAAGGTGGGGGGAGGTTTGGAATGAGGCCCGGGAGTGCCTAATCCTGTGTAATCCTTGGCCCCGCTTGACACGTTGTCACTCGGCTGCTTCTCCGCAGTAGATGGCGTGATGAGTTGTGGTTGGTAGAAAATTGACCGAAGGGGCCGTCATCAATTGACGACTACCTTTGGCCCAGATTCCTATAAAGATAACTGATGTATCACAAGAACCTCAAGATTGGGTTGGTGCAGTTCCGCAGCCATGGTGAGTGAGATGGCTGACCGCACTTTGCGGAACAAACTGATTACCTAACTTGGCCCTAATTTCATCAGCCAATACCGGGTTTCCAATCCAAGTGCCAAATACGACCTTGTCTGAGACGCCATTATTCCACACGTGGAATTCCAAGACAGACATACACAGAAGTGACGGGACATTTTGGGAATGTTTCAGGTGAGCTACCTTTGTTCAGCGTTCCTTTGTCTCAGCTCTTGCTGAAAAGAGATTGCATGGGAGAGCTCTAGAGAGCCCAGAGGTCTTATGTTAGAACAAAGAGGGTATGTACAGTAGCACGGCTCTCCATGGGGCTCAATTGTGTCCACCAGGAATTTCTCGCTTATCAGCATGGAGATGAACGACAAAGTCCTGCTCCATTCATAGCTTTACATTTAAACCACGAGACACGAGCTGACCATTCCGAACTTCTACAGAAGACGTTCGAGCGATACTTTTCTTCAACGGCATCTTCAATCACTTCTTCTTCTTCTTCCGATCCTTCTATTCAACACATTGCAGCAACTTGCCGGTCAAGTTCGCAAGCTTTCAACAATTCTACACTATTGTAATAACTTTCAATACCACATCTTTCCGACCGATTACTCCACGATCGCTTCCCCCCTCAAAGACAGATAAACCATCTTTAGCAATCGCCGCAAACCTCAGCTCTCTCTCCTGCTCGCCCTCATCCGATTGTCCCCACAAAGTATCCATCAAGCCACAGAAAACAAAACTTCCCCAAAAAAAAAAAAAAAAATGAAACTCAAACGCAAAGCCGACAGCGTCAGCACTTCTTCCGATTCCGACTCCTCCTCCCCGCCTCTTCCTCGCCTGCAATTCCCCAGCTCAACAACAGAGAGCACTTCTTCACCACCCAAGAAGATCAAGATAATAATCAGGCCGAAAGAGGAGGTCAAAGAATTGCCTTTTCAGGAACAAGGTCGCGTCCAGCCCAACTTTTCGAAAGTGGATTGGACCGGACCCTGTCAGGGCGGCACTAGGGACATGGGGTTGGGATGCTGCAGGATGGGTTTGGAGGAGATATCACCGAGGAGTATGACTTTTTGCCAGACTGGCTGAAGTTTAAGAGGGGGCGAGGGGGATGTGTGTTCTTGCGGTGTGGCGTATTTTTCAGGATTGAATACTACCGAAAAATGAGAGAATGGGACCGCCAATTGCGGTTTGCATAATAATGAAGTTTGGCTGGCAGGCTGAGGAGAGGGAGACTTTATGAGAGGTAGTATGGAAGGAAAGGGCGAAGAAGCAAATGATGAACACGGGATGCAAGCATCCACCATTTTACTAACATGCAAAAATGAATGGAACACCCCATGATAATTATCTTTTCCATATTCCCAACCATGCATGCATTAATGTTACAGTTACCACCACCCACCTTCGGAAATTGCACAAGCAGTTAATTCAATACGCATCGAGAGATGCCACCGAGCAAAAAATGACGAGCCGAGAGACGAAGGGCAAAAAAGCAAAAGAAAAACTTTGTTGACAAGAGTGGGATTCGAACCCACGCCCTTTCGGACTGCGATACTCAGAAGAACCTGAACACAGCGCCTTAGACCGCTCGGCCATCTTGCCGTTGTTGTTGTTGAGGAACTTCAGTGAGAGTGGCCATTATATAGATAATTGCTAGGATAATGACAACAATGTAACGTTTGCGGCTCGGATTCAATTTGAAGAGATGCTCTTTGTGCGCATCAGCTTGGAAACTGGCAAGGCGACAAAGTTGGACTCGCCTTGGACAAACACGAGCATTCATATGGGCTGCCTAGTACGGCTTTCAGAGAACTCAAGGCTCGCCATTGCCAGCGGTCACTGCACACCACCTGGTGTGTACCATCTCGATATCTTGCCGGATCTAACAGTCCTGTGGCCACTGTTCAAATTCAAATATAAATATGAGGGAGCAAAGTGAACGCTCCCCCCCCACTGATCATCTCACCCCACGGCGGGCCAACGGCTTACAACCCACCAGGGCTCATGGTGAGGACGCAGGATCTCACAAGCCGAGGGTATATATTTTGCTTCTCCAACTATACCGACTCATCTGCGCATGGAAAGGCGTACCGCGAGGCACTGCATGGAGAGTTCGGTATAGTCGACCGTGACGATGTTAGTGAAAAGGTTCGATATCTTGCGAAGTTCGGACGGATTGATTGTTTTCGCGTCGGTATCGCAAACGCCAGCTCCGGCGGCTACTGTGGTTTTACAATGCTTGACCCGACGTCCGGACGTGTTTGCTGGAAAAATCAGTATGTGTGGTGTCAGCGACCTTAAAACACTGGACGAAGAAACACATCAGCTGGGGCTACATAACCTGCAGCCGACACTCCTGGCACTCGATGGCAAAACCAACGAGGAAAAGATGGAGCTATTTGGGAGCGCAATCCCTTGTATCATGCCCGACGCATCGCTTCTCCATGGCTACTAGTACTGATTCGTGGGGATGCCGACCCGGTCGTGCCTATTGCGCAGGGCGAGGATATCAGACAGGAAGTCGGAAGAAACAGTGATGTTAAGATGGTCGTCCACAACGGCAAAGGACGCATGTTCAAGCACGGTGATAATGTGAAGAAAGCAGTTCCGGAGGGCGAGGAATGGTGAGAGCAAAACGTTGCTGGGAATTGAAAGCCGAAGGAAATCGGGACTCGGAGAGAGATGGACGGGCTGTGTGAAGCTTCGCACAGAGCCATGGTTAATTGTTAGTGCACATAGTACAGCGCGTCTTGGCCCGTTAGCTAAGGTCTTCGAGAATGGGTTTTTGTAAACTTTGAGCATAATTGTCTGCAAAGAAAGATGCTATGTTCAGTTCCTTGGTGAGCTAAATGTCTTGTCTGTAGCTGCCCATCATATATCGCCCTTTTTTTTTGTGATCAAACCCCTCAAAGTCATGATCTTCTGCGTTAGCAGTGTTTTCATCAAGAGTACCTACTCCGCATCTGAACCCTGTGATCACCAGTGCAGTGCCAGTGAGCTTCGACTGTGGGGCAAATGCATGTGATTTACAGAACCTGAACCCCAACCTTCACGGTGATCCATGTCTTCTTTCCCCCAACATGGAACCATTTCAGTCTATTCCCGTACTTTGCAGAAACCATGACAGCAAGTATATGGTCGCAATGAGGAGCAGGTACTTCAGTTTGACTTGAAATCAGCAATAACTTAGAGTTGTTCATCTCCACAACTTCGTTTTCTGGACAACACCACCGGCTACATTCGGCACAGCCCCGGGCATCCAGCACTACATACATACTTCATTTGCAACAGTGTTGAAAATCAACATTTCTTGACCTTACTTGCTCTTCCACGACAAATCAACAGAGACTCTACAGCACTGTACCAGCGACATATTGATAAGACACTTGCGAGATTGTATGGCTGTACACATCTCTTGGGGATTACAAATGACCATAAGAACGAATGGTATGAAAGTAAAAAGAAGAATAGATACCATCTTGGTGGTGACAGCGATGTTAGGTATAGTTTTAGTAGTCGGGTCCGGCTGCAGTCCATGTTATTTTGTCCTGGACGAGCTTGGCTAGGTCCGAGTCTCCAACCCATGGCAAGGTTAAGGTAAGCTTTTCTCACTGAAGGATCCACTCTCCAGCAACTTAACCCCAGACAAACTTCCCCAGAATCCCCACGGGGAACTTTGGAAGATCCTCCAAATCCTATGCTTGCTTCCATTTCAGGCGATATGCAGGGTCCGCTTTCACACCGGACACAAAACCCCAACACGGCATCCCGAGGACGGCGATGAGGTCTCAAGCGGTTTAGTTGCAGTCACTGACTGTGGGGTAAGGCTGTTGGACTCCCAAGAAAGGTTGTCCAGCCGTCGATCAGTCAGACCTGTCACGGTACTGCACGGCTACCACAGGACATGCGCACCATTCAGGACGAGAACCGGTCTCGAGGGTGATGTCGTCATTGGTCTCACTGCTCCGTCCCCCGGATCCAACTGCTCTCCACGCATTCGTCGAGCCCGTCGAACCCCATGAGACTCCCGTCCAAGCTGGCCAAACGCACCTCGCTCATCGGGAAAAGAGGGTCCGGGGAAGTGAGGGGCCTGCGTTCTGCACAGTGGACGAACTGAAGAGACCAATCTTGGCTTCCTTTTCCGGTGTCGACGATACCACTGTGGTGAAGAACTGGAAACCAAAGATGAGAGAGGTTGGTCAAAGACCTTGTTTACCATCCATGTTACCCTGTCACGCTCGTCTCCTCGTGCCATGCTGCCATGAAGTCCCGAGGGAGATGTGTTCCTGCTTCTTGATTACTTTTGGGTATTACCAAAGATGATCTTCTCAAGTCAGGAAAGTGATCAACGACGTGCTGCCTCTATATATGATCTCGGCATGCCCTTCCACATATGCTTCTGATCGTTCTGTTGTGTTCTCACATACCTCTCGAAATAAAACAAGCTTTACATCGAGCAGTATCGCCATGAAGCCATTTCTGGGGCTCAGAGGCCAGCCCCTCAACCTGGCCGTGGGCGCAATTGCCGGATGTGATTTTCTTCTTTTCGGATACGGTATGTGATGAAGAAACAATGATGAGTCAAATATGGCCAAAAGAACATGTTTCTAATAATCAATGACAACAGATCAAGGTGTTATGGGCGGAATCCTGACTCTCCCCGAGTTCCTCGGTTACTTTGAACAAATCAATCCAGACGCACCGGGCCTCACACCACACGAATCTTCTATGCGATCTACTTACCAAGGCATCTCCGTCGCTTCCTACAACCTGGGATGTTTTATCGGCGCCATCATCACTATCTTCATTGGCAATCCCTTGGGCCGTAAGAAGATCATTCTGCTCGGAACTTCTATCATGATTGTCGGTGCCATTCTTCAGGCCAGCGCTACTACTCTAGGCCATTTCATCATTGGGCGTATCATTACCGGCATTGGCAATGGAGGAAACACATCTACTGTGCGTTATAACTCTACCTTTCGGTAAACTTTCAGGTCAAGCTCTGACCAGCCGCAGGTCCCTACTTGGCAATCCGAGACTTCGAAAGCACACAAGCGAGGCAAGATGGTCATGATCGAAGGATCTCTCGTCACCGCCGGCATCATGTTGAGCTACTGGATTGATCTCGGGTTAAGTTTTGCCCCTGGCTCAGTTGCTTGGCGCTTCCCTCTGGCCTTCCAGATTGTCTTCTGCATCGTCATCCTCATCTTCATTCCCTTCCTGCCCGAATCACCTCGCTGGTTGGTTTTCAAGGGCCGCGACGCGGAAGCCAAGGAAATCCTGGCCGCCCTCAACGACGTAGAACTTGACGACCCCATTGTCGACACCGAGTTCCATTTCATCCACGATACGGTTGTCGAGATGTCCAAAGGCAGCTTCAAGGACCTCTTCACCATGGACAAGGACCGCAACTTCCACCGCACACTGCTGGCATACCTCAACCAGGTTTTCCAGCAGATCTCTGGTATAAACCTCATCACCTACTATGCCGCCGTCATTTACAGCGGACTTGGCATGTCCGACTTCTTGGCCCGTCTCCTCGCCGCCCTCAACGGCACCGAGTATTTCATCGCCTCGTGGCCAGCCGTCTTCCTTGTCGAGCGCGTTGGCCGCCGCAAGCTCATGTTGTTTGGCGCCATCGGCCAAGCGGCCACCATGGCCATCCTGGCAGGCGTCAACTCCCGGCCAGACGACAAGCCGTACCAAATTGCGGGAATCGTCTTCCTGTTCGTCTTCAACACGGTTTTCGCGGTCGGCTGGCTCGGCATGTCCTGGCTCTACCCGGCCGAGATCGTGCCGCTCCGCATCCGCGCCCCGGCTAACGCGCTATCCACGTCGGCGAACTGGATCTTCAACTTTATGGTTGTCATGATCACTCCGGTCGCGTTCAACAAGATCAAGTACCAGACGTACATCATCTTCGCCGTCATCAACGCCTTTATTGTTCCAGTCGTCTATTTCTTCTATCCGGAAACGGCGTGCCGGTCACTAGAGGAAATGGATATGATCTTCCACAAGGTTGATGGGTGGAAGGGATACTTCACGGTAGTGCACCAGGCCAAGGTTGAGCCCAAATGGTACGACAAGGATGGCCAACGCATTGGCGGGGCTGACTTTGAGAAGACTGCTGGGTACCAGAGCCACTCGATCCCATTGTCGTCTGGATCTGAAAAGCCGACGAAGGCGCATGTTGAGTCGCCTGCGGCAGATGATGGGATCACTTCGTCGAGCAGTGATGGAGGTATTCGGGACTTGTAGTACAATCTAGTGCTGGTTTGTTTCTTGGCTCGGTAGGTACCTATCTACTCCAAGCATATCGGACGGTGTGCCTTTCGAGCTAGCGACCAAACCACTATTGGATTGTAAGTGTTAGTGACAAGCAAGAAGAAGAAATTATCAAGTACGAGTTCCTGATCAGTATCTTTGTCTTCTTCTTTTACTACGATATGTTTCTCGGTGATTGTTACAGACTTCGAAGATTTCTTCGACAAGTAACCCTGTTTATGTTCCACAGTTCCCCAGGATTGCTCCCGAGTGATCCACCACTCCGACTTGCCTACCACCAACTGGATGGTCTACGGAAACAACGCTTCGGAAGCCAGTATCACCGACGGCAATGACACCATACACTGGTACTTCCTCTCGGTCGTCGAAGCCTGAAAGCCCACCTCCTCGAAGATTTCCGCCTTTATCATCCTCCGCCTTTATCACCTCGGCGACAGCATCACCGACGAAGCAAACAGCCACGGGTCCGACTTCTTGCGGGTACGCATGCCAAAGGCTGGAATCAACTATATCGGCGTTGATAACTAAGCCGCGGGCGGTAACTCCGTGCTCAGCGGGAGGCGTGGGCCTACACTTTTGAGCAGGTACAAGCGCGACGCTTTACAGAAGCAAGAGATGGAACACATCAGTATCTTCGAAGGGGTCAACGACAGGCGGCAGCGGGACGGATAGTGGAGTCAAAATGGGGTTGGGAATCGGCTGATTGTCGACGCATACAAGCAGATCACAATGGCCGGAGTAGAAAGGGCGCGGATTAAGGTATATGAGAGGCACGATCACGCCGTTTGAAGGAAATGGGCAGAGTTATATTGGTCTGACCAGGGAGCAGACGGGAAATACTTGAGGTTGATGAGTGGATTTCGAATTGTGTGGATATCATTCGGGTGCGGTGGTGGACTTTGGAAAGATCCGAGTCCTTGGGGATCCGAGTGTGAAGAGTCACTTGGCGACACAGTTGAATGGAGGGGATCATTAGTTTTGTTGCATCCGAATGTGGCGGGGTATCAAATCATGGCTGATAGGCCCTCGTTGGACCTTTTTAATTGAGGAAGGAGCGGTGGTGGGGGATGAAGGTTGAAGTTGGAAGGCACGCTGTGTGGAGGATGGGAAGGGAAGGTTTGAGCTGGTCAAGTGGAAAGTGGGTTGGAAAAGGAAGGCACAGCTTGAGGAGCGAAAACTTCCAGCAACTTCCAGGATCCTCTTGCTCTCGATGAATTTAAACTTCCCATTCACTCTCCTCGGAAGCGCAGACCTACGAGGGCGAATTTGGGACGGAAAGACAGGAGACGGTGGTGAGTGTTGTCATGTTGAGTTACGACTGAGTGACGACTGGACCTGCTTGTGCGTCCTAACCCCCATTCGCGCAACTTCCCCTTACGACTATGCCACCTCGATAGGTATGCTTCTCACTATGCCTATCTCAGCCTGGATCGGGAACGGCATGCGTCTCAGCAGGATCTTCGGAGATGAGGATCTGAAGGTAGCCGCACCCCAAAACCAATAGCTTGAACATTTACCCACTCCTAGCAGAACTCAACCTTTGGTGTTGTCCGCGACTGGATGAGAGGCTTCCTGAGTCCTCCTGCATGTGAGATGATTCCGTGGAATGTTTCCGTTTGGACGACGACGACGGACGGCAATCCACCAAGATTCAATGTATGAGTTGTGGTCGAGACATGCCCCCACAACCACCACCACCATAACAATCGCCATCCCATCAACAACACCAGCAGCCCAGCTGTAAGGTGAACAATACCTGTGATGGGATACTAATTCATAAACAGTTGATCTGTTCCTCAAGGTTCGTCCGGGCCGCCAACATATGCCATATGTGACAGTGACACCAGACGACGAACTAAGGTCCAAAATCCTGAACTTCACCTCTATTCACTCGACAGTTCACCGTCGCAAAACGAACCTGGGATGGTTCGTGCTCCAGGCGACAGTGGAAACTGAACCCTATAAGAGACCGAAATTCTCCCCTCCAACCCAAACTAAGACCTAGACTCGTACACGAACTTCCAATCGTCCGCATCTTCGGTCGTGAAACCATACCTTGCGCAACATACCTTGACGAACCCAATCAAGATTACAGCGACTCAGACCGAATCAATCCACTCTCTATTTTCCACTATCGACCATGTTGAAGTTCTTCATGGGCGCCTTCGACATTGGCCCGTTGTCGAATATGGTCACCAGCAACAGCCGCGCAACAAGTGCATCAAGCGCTCCTGCCACTGGCTTTCAGTTTATACAGCAATCTGTCGACACGGTAGCGGGGACTGCGATCGGCCTCTTCATTGCCTACTCCGCCTACAAGAACCTCTCCGAAGCCTATCGTAGAGGTGACCCGCACAGAAAGGCGCCTCTCCCGCCGAGCCCGCCGGGCGACTTTCTTCTTGGCCATTATCGTCATGTTCCAGAGAATGAGTCCTTCCGCAAATACTTGGAGTGGTCGAAGAAATACAGTAAGTTGAAGTGACCCATGTACCCTCAACCGACCGATCGACTGACGTTTACTGGGAAACAGACTCTGATGTGCTGTATTTTGAGACATTCGGCACCAAATGGGTTGTTCTCAACTCCTATGCAGCTGCCCACGAGCTGCTCGAGAAGCGTGGAAGAAAGTACTCGGACCGTCCTCGCTTCGTGATGTTTGAGGAGTAAGTTCCCATCCTTATGGTCCAGTCTTCTATGGAGCATCGCTAACAACGACATTTACAGAATGGGATGGGCACCCACCCTCACCTGGCTCCGTTGGGGGCCCCAATGGGGTCTTCATCGGAAAGTTCTGGCGTCTCCTTTTGCCAAGACTGGCTGTGTCTCTTTCCAACCCCTTCAGAGGAAGCAGGCAATGATCATGTGCAAGAATCTGATCGAGAACCCCGAGGAGTGGATGTCCGCTGTCACTCATTTTGCCGTCGCCATTATGTTCAAAATCGGTTACGGCATCGATGTTGACACTCCCACGGATGGATGGGTCAAGTTAGCCGCAGAGGCTTCCGAAGCGGTTGGTAAGGCAGGGGCTCCAGCCAGCTCGATCATGGATCGCATTCCATGGAGTAAGTTTCTCTTTTTAACTACAATTGTCTAACGAACAAATCACTAACATAAGTCCTCTAGCCCGCCACCTCCCCGACTGGTTGCCGTTCATGGAGCGTCTCAAGTATGCTCACGAGAACAAGAAGGTCATCCAGAACATCACCGAACGTCCTTTCAACGCATCGATGTCGGACTACGTAAGTCAGCCTCTTGAGACAGTTAGAACTCGGTTGCTAACCAGAAACACAGCACGAACGATATCGCGACCCTACTCGCAAGCTTAAGGAATGCTTTGTACACAAAATGTACCATCTTCGGGAGGAGGCTGCCCGTAGCAACAGGCAGAACGTCTACTATGAGGAGGATATCAAGGGAGGAGCCGCGACCATGCTCATCGCCGGCAATGATACTACTGCCGCAACTGTCAACCTCATTATCCTATACTTGACGAAGCACCCTCGCGTCCAACGCCGCGCTCAGGCGGAGGTCGACTACATTCTACTCACGACTGGCGTTCCCACCGAGCCCGTGGAAGATTACCGCCCCGCCACTCCCGCACCCTGGGCCTCGTCCTCTAGCAACCGTGCCGGCATCATCCGCCTGCCGACCTGGAACGACATTCCCAAGTTCAAATACGTCAACCTCATCCTTCAGGAGGTCTACCGAATCAACCCCCTTTCCCCACTTGGCATCCCTCATGCCAGCGTCAAAGATTCGAGCGACATTGACCCCGACGGCGACGACACCTACAACGGAATGCGCATTCCTTGCGGAACCATTGTCTACCCCAACGTCTGGGCCATGAACAGAGACGAAAAGCGTTATCGCGAGCCGGAGCGCTTCTTCCCCGAGCGCTACTTGCCCAAGGAAGAGGGCGGTTGGGGCGAGCCACTCCCTGTTGGCAACTTTGGTTTTGGACGCCGTGTTTGCGTGGGCCAGTATCTGGCTGAGAACAGCCTGTTGATTGCCATGGCAATGATGTTGGCAACTATCGAATTCGATCTGCCCATTGGACCGGATGGTAACCTGAAGGATTTTGAACCGCGATTTTCGCATAAGGGACAGTCGTAAGTTTTCTTCCTTCTTACTCTCTTGCTATTACATACTGTACTCGGAGCCGCGATTGCTGACTTTCATTCTTAACAGGATCGTCCTCCCCTTCAAAGTTTCCATTAAACCTCGCTCCCCGATGGTAGAGGAATTGCTCAACCGCCACATTCTGGTTGCCAAGATGGCTGAGAAGGCTGCGGAGGATGGCAAGAAGGGTGGTCCTACTCCTAGCACTTGAGTTGTTGCTACAGCATGGCACAACTAAGATGGGCGAGTCTAAGGAACGTGAAAGCATTCTTGTGGAGGAATTACACTTCATCTAGTGGCAGATGATGGTCCGGGCATGGATGGCGTTCAACGGGATGGCTTCAGCTCTCATATCAACGAGATCTTTACGGCCAAGAACGAGGAAAAGGAGTACTAGGATTTGAAAAGGAGAAATGAGAATCTGGTGTTATTCTTATCTCAGAGACTGAGTCAGGCCACCAGTCAATTACCTAGTCATAGTGGCTTAGATAGACTCGCCAACAACCAGATTACCGTAAAGTTAATACTCGATTAATCGTCTTTCACAGACTTTTTCAGGCGGAATTCTTGTGAATTGAAGATAGATTTGACTACATATGTAGCAGTGGAAGTGCGAGTGTCATCAATAAAGTGATCGTGACATGTATTTCACGCATTTTAGTTTGAACGTTAAAGCCTAGGGTATCACCGTGTTGTGTCACGTCTCACTGGATAATCTCCATGCGATGGACGAAGACTCTCTTTTGTCGGTGATGATAACAGGTGCCGGATTATCACCTGGGGGACGAGCAGCTGTCCGTAACGACCTTTACATTTTCTTGCAATTGGGTGTGCTGGCGAGTTCCCAACAAAAGGTCTAGTTCGAGTTCCGAGAATCACGGACAATTAGGGACAGCACGGAGTCTTGAGAATCTATCATTGATTTAGTGTGCTATTTAACCGCCATCTATCTCTATCGATGAGTGTTGTGAGCTCCTATCCGAACGGCGTCAACGTGCCGTCTCAAGCGTCCTTATATCTAAGGTACGATCATCCGAGCATACCTAATTATTAGCCATAACGGTCATTAGCGAATTTCTGAAACCGAGCTGCCGGCTAGCATAGTCGCGCGGCTCCATGGGTTTTCCATCCTCTTTGTTTCTGAACCTTCTGTCAGCAATCGTAGGATCAAAGCTCCTCCTCCACAACGTGGCTGAGTGCCTTTGCTTCAACCTCATCCTTCGCAGCGTCTCTAATAGCCAGGATCCACTCGCTGGCAGGGCCAAAGCAATCGAATCGGACGCCAGACCGCGCAAAAGCTGCAGTGACATCCATGAAATGTTCCCTGGGGATCGCTCTGAATGTCTTCCAGAGAGTGAGAAGCTGAGGGCTGGGCTCCTCACTAGTCCCGTTGGCCTCGCTGGATTTGCTGTTTCCGTTGAGAACGTCGCCTTCGTCATTCTCGTCATCCTCCTCATCGTCCTCACCTTCGTCATTTTCGTCACTTTCGTCGCCCTCGCTGTATTCGCTGTTCCCGCCATCCTCGCCAACCTCGCCATATTCGTCATACCCGTCATAGTCGTCATAGTCGTCATCCTCCTCGTCATTCTCGTCATTCTCGTCATTCTCGTCATTCTCGTCATTCTCGTCATTCTCGTCATTCTCGTCATTCTCGTCATTCTCGTCATTCTCGTCATTCTCGTCATTCTCGTCATTCTCGTCATTCTCGTCATCCGCCTCATCCGCCTCATCGATTTCGCTTTCGTCGTCGCTTTCATCTTCAGAATGCGAAAAAACATCTCGGATGTAGCGTACGCTCATCTCCCTGTCCTTGATTCCAAAGTTCTTCTCGAGCAACTCAAGGTTTGTCCAACGGTAGGGGATCCAGCACAGGAAGGAGCCGGCCTTGATCTCAGAAATAGCATTCTCCATTGAGTCCTTTACCGGTGGTATTTCTAGCCTGTGAGGCCAGTCACCATCGTATCGGTCATCCTCGTCTGCAGGAATGAGCTTGAGTGGCTTGTTCGGCGCGATCTGAAATGTGACGGAACGGAGGCTGGCGAGGCCCCCACGTTCCTGCTGTCCATTCGCTCTCTGCAACTGACAAGCGATCTTGCCAGCGTCGCATTGAGCAGCTAGATCTAACAACATCGCTTTGACCTTCATGCGATACCTTGAGTACAGCTCAACTCTCTTCTGGGCTGCGCTATAACGACATCCATCACGAACTGGATGCTCGTGTAGAACATGACAAAAATGCCTTTCGCCATTTTCGCCATCAAAATACGCCTGCTCCTCGATGCAGGCTTCGATGGGGTCGTGTTCGGGATCATCCTCATGATACACGTATCGGGTCAGCCACAGCTCACGCTCAGCAACATCCATTTCCCATTCGTCGATGATATTCAACTCCACGAGATTGGGCGGAAGGCGTGGAACCAGAAGATTGGCTGAAAATCCACGAGTGTCCCCAAAAAGGAGATGCATCTGGATCGTCAGCTTTTCCAACCGGTCCAAGGTTGGGAGGCTGGTGAGACGCTTGCCTAAGCCAATAAAGTTTCGGAAACAGTGGGTGTAGCAAAGTATAAGACTGAGTTCCCGAAGTTCGCTGCCCTTCAAAAGCAATACCTCGGAAAGCGTTGGTAGTTTCTCGGTTGGAAGATCCAGAAGCTTGGGCTGATTATCCGGGTCCGACGGGCGCTGCTTGAGCACAAAAGAGGTAAGATTTTGAGGTATCCTGAGGAGCATAGAGCCGAGTGTTTGGGGTTGCAACTCTGTGTCTAATAAGTGCAGTTGGCGGATACTCTCGATATTTTCGCGCAAAGGGTCAAAAGTCCTATCTGGACCGACCGCCATCAGTGTCTCGAGAGAGCTGAAATATTGAAACGGGAACTGGCCGCTGAGTCGACAGCCATCGTAGAGGTATCCTGGGGCTTTTGAGTTTGAAGCCAAAACGAGACTGACCAGAAACGAACAGAAATCTGGCGAGGATGATGCATTTTCATCATGCAGTTCCCGGAATTTCGCAAAACAATTCTGCCCAGAGCCCCAGTCAGGCGGAAACTGCAATAGCAATCGTTGAACTTGAGGCGTCTCTCGGAGGATGCAGTAGAGAAACCCTTGTATGAGTTCATGCATAGGAGGGCGTGCATCAGCCGTTCTCTTCCCAGACCATTCGCACAAGTCCCGTTTTAGGTCATTAACGAGCTCTGTGGTACGTGACTTTCTCTCTCTGATTTGAACCTGAAGCCTGTCATTATGCCAGATTTCGCTGGTGACTCGGATGTTCCAGTCGAACTCACGCGGTCGGGGTTTACGCGCAGCTTCGCCGAACAGCCACTGTCCCAAGTCCGCCCAAAGGCCTAGTTTGACGCAGTTGAAAAGGTCCCGTTCTTGATACTCGTTGTTGAAAGCAATTAAGAGCGCCAAATTTTGAACAATGTTGCCTGCCTGAGAGTCCTCTAACAGCGTTCGCATAAAGAAGGGTAATGCTGCGGCGTCGTGGAGGATGACGGTGTGGTAAAGCATCGGGGAGGCCACAGCCCGGCAACGGGAGCAGACGATGCAAAGAGCCCGCAAAGTCCGGCGATCTTGAAGGTGGCGAGCCAGTTCGCTGTCCTCGTTCTCATTCTTGCGTACGGGGCGGTAGTCCGGGAAGACATCGCTCTTGTTAGGCAGGGTGAGAGTGAAGTGACTGAAAATCTGAGTGAGCGTCTCAAATGGCAGTTTGGGCAGCATCTTGAGCTCCCTCAACGTGTCGGGCGAATATTCCTACGTCAAGTCAGTTGAGTCGTTGCTTGAGAAGTTTGAAGAATGATGGCTTGAAGGGGGATGATGGAGGGAAGAAAGAAGGACGTGAATCTCCTGTGCAGATAAGTGGTTTAAATAGAAGGCTCTCAGCCGATCCGATGTTTTTGCCTTTCCTAACGCGCAGATTTCTGGGGCCTGGTCGGATGGCAGTGAACCAAACACCATTTCTTCCATCCCAACTCGGGAACCTGCGTCCTGAGACTCGGTGATGGGTCATTGTCGATAGTCGGATATGTGACTTGTTGAAACAAGGTCATCACAATGTGTTTTATGGTTTATTCGTGGGTTTGGCATACGAGGTTGACCAGATGGAGAAGATGCCTCAGACATGAGATTTTATCAGGTCATATCATACGGCGATATCTTGATGACGATCAGCTTATTATCATGATGCGAATTAAGATGGCTCGACGACGTTTGAGTGTTCTCGAGATGAAAGTTGGGAGACGTTGAACGTTTGAAGTCATTTCAGTATCCAATGTGGGGTTCGGATGAAGACTGCAGTGACGTTACGTAGGACCTCATTGCTGATTGCTCTGCCTGCCGCGAATACTAGGTACCACCGGTATTTCGAGTTGCCCATCGAGAAGAAGGCAGCAATGTGACCAATCAAGGGCCTGTAACGTTAGCGCAATTAAAAGAGAACAAAAAAAGCTAAAGCAGGTGCAAGTGGCTTGGCTTACCAGGGGGCTGGCTGCCCCTGCCAATGCAAAACAGTCCCAGGAGATGATCCGTGCATTTCGGCGTCCATTTCCCCTGCCTGGTTCGCGTGATGCTGCATGGTGGCGGCCTGCTTTCGTTTGGCCTTGGCCGTCGGGGTCGTTCAACTGTCACCATCTCTTCCACTTCCACGAGCAGCAAGCAGTGTGATGAGCAGAGGTGAAGGCCGCCTGAGAGATATCCGCTGATTGCGTAGTGGAGCCATGCCAGGGCGACCCCTGCCAAGTGTTGGCCGAGCCTGGGGTGCATCCCGTCCACTCCACGCGGTGACCCGTCCCCGAATTGGGGTCTTCTGCCTCTACTGTAGCTGCTCCACCTGCTTTTTGTTCGCTGTTGCTCTCCCCATGGAAATTATCGCCATGGCAAGAGACCCATACGACGTTGAATTAATGTAATTGCACCTTTACCTTTTCAAACACGCGGCAAAATCTCCCCCGAGGAATCCCCCCCCTCCGTCAGGTCCCAGTCCTTCCACCTTTCGATTCCCAGACTTCAAGTTCCTTGGTTCCCGTCCTTTCCACTTTCCCCTTCTCTCTTTCTCACCAGTGGTCCGAGTCACGAGCTGCCGCAACAACCAAAGTGCTCGACATCAATGCAGCATTGAATGTATCAATGCATCTGTTTACCTTCGACTTGATGCCTTACAGACACAAGCTATTTTGAACACAGTCGACGACAGACAACACATCCCAGCCAGTCATGCCGTCATGAGCACACCACATCGTAGCTTGCAGTCCGCTACCGACCTTCCTTGATATCACCAGGACCAACCTAACAAACGCAACAAAAAGAACAAAATTACAAATCCAACACTCACTCTGGCTATCGCAGCTCTGTCTCTCTTTGTCTCTCTCTCTTCATTTTGGTCTTCTTGGTCCGCCGTCGTCGTCACTCATCGTCGCTGTTTTATTCCCTTGTCGTTCGTTTTTTTTGTCTACAACAACTTCAACAAGTCTACCACTTCGAATCCTCGATACTTCCTTCGAGAAATCCGCATCTGGCCCCCAATTGAACTTAGCCACATTCCTAAACACCGCCCAAGATGCCGTCCCACGCCCGCCGCCAGTCGCATTCCTCGATAGACCGAGTCTTCGACCTGTTGGCCGATCTGGAAGATACACAGATCTCCTTGCTCTTGGACGACTTCAACCACACCACTCCGAGCAATGTCCCCGTCTCGAAGGCTATTGACCTCTTCGAAACCGATCCCAAGCGCAAGGCAAAGCGCAGCTCCACCATCAGGTCTTCCTCCCCGGTGAGGAACCTCCAGACCGAGCTCGAGCGAAGGCACAGCAGGAGAGTTGCCGCCAAGATTGCTCCTCAGCACCTCACAACCCAACGACCCCAGGCCAAGTCAACGACGCCATACATCACCACTCCCAATGACCCCTCAAGGAGCCTGTCATTTTCGTCGTCTGCCTCCGAGTATTCCGACCGTCCCGTGACGCCGACCGACGTATCCCCCGCACCGTCTTTCCGCGCCCGCTCTTATAAGCGCATCAGCAGACCGACTCTACTCTCCCCAACAGCCACGGCCGAGCTTCACGAGTTGTTGATGGCCTATCTCTACGGAACTTCAAGCTCGTCGAACCTGACTTCCGCGACCACCTCGAGTGCCCCATCGCCCACAACCCCCGACCCAGCTTCGCGCTTCTCTCCTTTCTCGTCTTCTTCTTCTTTCATGTCATCAGCGAGCCGAGCAAGAGTGGAACCAGAACCATTTTTTGATATGTTTGAGCCCTCGCCTGCCCGCGCGCCCATTTCGGCATTCGGTTCTTTTGGTGGACGGACAAGAGCGGAGCCGGCAGCGAACATGAGTGGCATATTTGAAGTTTTGGCCTCTCATTAAGAAAGCTTTAAAGAGGAAAACTCATCACAAACTCACACGCTCGCACACACAAGTGCTGCTCTCTCTCTTTTTCGCTTCTTGGTTGGACTTGTTTTATTTTTATATCTGGGTAATCTCATTGAGTTGTCAATGAGAAAGAGAGAGATATCGGACACATACACAAAACACACATCATTTCTTTGCTCTGGCTCTGGCTCTGGCTCTGGCTCTGGCTCTGGTTCTAGGCAGACGAAAAGGAAATCTCTAACTGTACATGTACTACTATCCGCTATCGATTTGGCACCCTCAGGGACCGAATCAATGTTACCAATATACTCTTCGAAACATATCATAATGGGGGGGCCTTCGTGGCTGCCGAATTGCAAAACTTCACTTCACTTTGCATACATATTACTATTATTTATGAAACCATCAGATAATGACGCCCCAACGACGACTTGACTTTGAAAGGTGAACATGATCACTTTTTTCATTCCCGGAACGCTTTCCTGCCACATGAGATCATAAATTCCGGATTTGAGGTCAAACCGTTAAAAAGGGTTGGCGACTTGCCATTTGCCTTGGGAACTACGTATATTGTCCTAGACGACTCTCAAATTCAATTGGTATGCCATCAACCATGTGTTCTCCGCCTGCACTATAATTCAGATCTCCCGAGACAAGACAAGTGCGGTACGGCCGAGTCGATATATATGCCATCAAATATACCAGGAATCACCTTGATTATAACTGTAGGACTCTAGACACTTGTGTGTCACACATACACATGGTTCACATGGTTACCAGGCATGATGCCAGTTCAACTTCAAGACACAATCGTACGTACGGTAGCTCAGCTTGACTGGTGCCAACTTCATTATAAGCACCTCTCTACCTCGTATCAATGAATCGGGCATGGCGGACCAATTCTTTGTTGAAGCTAATTGTCCTGCCCTGTGGAAATAGTAAACCAGTTTAGGAAGGGGCTTGGGTGTTTGTATTACCAATACTAAACCGAGGGTCCAAGAGGGGATGTGGTTTGTCTTGCGATGTTTCATAGCTCGAAACTGCTTTTCCGTTGAAGCTGAAGCTGAACCGAGTACCGAAGCGAGACGGACTAGAGGCGGATGTGTCGGGGACACAAGCTGGAACTCCATCATGTGATACATTGACCGTATGGACCGAGTCGATTCTTTCTGTTTACCTCTCGTTACAAACCTGAGCATAACTTAACAGAACGGTATCTTGATCCTGTGCTTCAAGAGGAGTTCATTCAGTTCCTCCTCTCCGCTCGAGACCCACTGCTTCTTATCGCAGTTAGCCGGCCATGTGCCATTCTTGCTGGGGACCGTGATCAATGTTGGGATAGAACGCGTTCTGTGCGGTCTCGTACAGCTTCATCGGGGCGTTGTTTTTCAAGCACAAGTTGTACGTGCCGGCAATCTGGTCCATGAGCGCCAGGGTGTGTGCGGTACTCACCCAGGACGTGGGTGGCGCGGTCCTTCACCATGATGTGCATGAGGCAGCGGGCGCGGAGACGCTGGTCGGAGTCTTCGCGATCGAAGATGATGTATCCTTCTCATTGTGACATTGTGCAGTCAATTCATAACGGGAAAGTTCAAAGGGCCATTTTCTGGTTTGGCTTCCACTACCTTCAAACCACCTCGTAAGGCGCTACCGAGGGCGGGCCATCTCGTACTGGGATCGTGGTCGAGTATGCACACCATTATACCTACCTAATCGCTTGGTTCGTGCAAGAGATGGGATCCTGCTTTTACCTAGTCGCCGTCACTTGTCAACTCTTGAAGGTTGATTGAGAGAAACGCAGGTCGATTGATCGTGTGACCGCGTGCAGCTAGTCTGCCGCACCTGTTGCCTTGAAAACAACGCAAAGAAAGGTATTCCCTCAATGAAGAACGGCACCATTTGGGAAAGTTGCATCTTCGGCAGCACAGATGGCGTAAATCACCTTGACTGAAGTGAAAAAGCTTCGCTAACGTCAGCTAGGAGATACGGGCAAGTCCATAGATCGCAGGTACAAATATCTCGATAAAAAAGAAAAGCAGCGTCTCCGAATTGAAGAATAGATGAAGCCATATCCAAAACGGAAGAGCAAAATAATCGAAAAAAAAGATGTGCGCCGACCGGGGTTCGAACCCGGGTCCCTCGCTGGATCCAAAGGAGTTTGGGAAGCGAGGATGCTAACCACTATACCATCGGCGCGGTTTGCTTGTTGAAATAACTTTACGCATTTGTGCCTATGTATGCCAAGACCATATCTGCACCACCAACAAGTTCCGATTCATGCCGACTGTCATCTGACATGCCACCACACTTGCGAGAGACACTCTGTTGGCAATTCTGCATTTCGTAGCGGGCAACACTACATCTTCTCCTAACAACTATCGATACCCAGGACCCACTTGTACAACAATCCATTTTACGGTATGTTGGTCTTTGGGCTATGCTTTACGGTTTTCCAGGCTCCATGTTCGATATTCATCCGTAGGGAATATTTTCGAGGGTTCGTACTGTCACAATTATGCACTACGTACAAGGCTCTAATTGATTGAAATGTCAAGAACTAGAAGACCGGTTTCCGTGACATATGAGCTAATTATTATTAACAGTTGTGGCCAAGTTGCGCATCCTAATTACTGCCTCATCCTGACCGCGATTTCGACCGCGCGTTCGGTCGCCTCATCCAAATCCTCCTTCGGCAGTCCCAACAACTGATTATCCACCTCTTCTTCACCAAATGTCGTTTTACCAAACCAACTGACCTCATCGGGCAGGAAAATTGAGGCATACAGAGCAAGCACAAACCCATCATGATCTCTCGGATCAGTCGCCATGAGTTTCAATCCCCGCTCCCTCCTCGCCACAGAAGATTCCTTTGTGATAGTCCAATCCTCATCCGTGGTTCCCATGACACGGTGAACCGAGTCCAGCATATCCCTCTGCGAGACATTGAAGCTCCCGACAAGCAACGGTCGGTTCTTCCACCTCGCAACCGTGAGATCTTGGTCGTTCTCATCCTCGGGTAGCTCCTTCAAACTGAAGAGCTTCGCGATAGCTCTTCCCACCTGTCTCGTCGTGGTGGTCCAGATCTTTTTCTCGCCGTTGTCAAAGAAGGTTACCTTCTTGTCAGGCAGCGTAAAACCGTAGGTGCGCTCACCCATCGAAAGCGAGAAGTCATACCAAAACGAGCAATGAACGCTGATCCAGCTCGACGCCCCCTGCGCTTCGACGTCCTTCAGGTTCTGGTATACAACTTCGCCGTGCATCGACTCCTTGCGTTTCTTCTCGTCGTCGTCGAGCCACACCCAGCCATACCCGTTGGGGATGACGTAGGGCACACCAGCCTTGGCGGCCGCGACGACGAGCCTGTGGTGGGTGTCAGGAGGGGCCTGTGACCATAGGCAGATGATGAGGACTTGTTGGCCCCGGAGAGCGTCGACTAAAGCGGCTTCGCCATCGTTGCTATCGTAGGACACGGCGATGGTCTTGAGACCTACAGGCAGAGAGCTGGTGCTGCCCGGCCGGGTGATGGCGGTTATGGTATGTTTTCCGGTGGCGAGGAGTTCTTCGGCGATGGGGTAGCCAATGGTGCCACCGGCCTAGAAGGGTTGGGTCAATAGGTGAGTACAGACAACACGGTATGATTGTGATGACTTACACCGACGATGGTGATGCGCTCAATGCGGTTGGTGAACCCAGCGGGTTGGTCTTTGGTGTATTTTGCGGTCATGATGAGAGTTAACGCTGCCAACGGGGGCTGTTGATGGTATTGTCTTATGTATTATGCTGTTTCTAAACCACAGATCCTGACCTCGGTAGTTTGTCCCATCCTCTCCTATTTATAGCCGATTTCCTCATATTCAAGTCATCTTCATTTGTTGCCATGCGGCCACATTAATTCCGTTCCGTCCGAATGGCACCTAGTGCTATCGGACTTAGAAGCTCACAGTCCGACGCGGGCTCATGACGTACCTCGAGCATCCATGACCCGAAACGTAGAAGGTCAGGGTCTTAACTCCGGGCGCATAGTAAGATCAGATTGCCCGCATAAGGTGGAGGGTTTCCCGAAAAAGCATCTCCGTTGTAGGTGAAATTTTGCGGTATCTCCGTCGCACCGCCAGCCGCGTAATCGACACCCAATAACATGACCAAATGAAGTCGTTCGTAAGCGGCTAAGCTCCAATAAAGTGCAACTCGGTCGTCAGGTATTTGCTTTGTCATACTTTGACTCCCAGGTACTCATATTTCCGAGCCAGGACGGCGCTGGTCGGACTTCGAGAGCAGTGACGGTATGCCAATATGCGAACGAACAAACGACAGTTTGCTCGCGGCTTTTATACTAACCAAAATGAGACGAGGCTTGAAGGTTGCAGGATTTGAGGTAATGTCAAAAATGCAGTGAATAGGTTCGTGTTACCCAGGCGGCTGTTGATCTGTATGTCCTAAGGCCATGATGGTGCACATCTTGTGGGTTGTGAATGGTTGGCAGAAAATGATTTGTGCAGTGGTGTGGGGGGCTACCACTAATTCGAGGATCGGGATGGTGAATCTTGTTGTCAGATAACAGATCGTAATGGCGATTCCAAACGGTTATATTTGAGGTCGTTTAAAGAAGAATTGTGTCAACTGAGGACTTGGAGTTCGAAGGGGGGGTTGATGGCCATCGAAATTGCGGAAGAAGATGGGTGATCCCCAGGATAACCCTAACTGCCCGGCCCCGCACGCCGCCGCGTTTTACCCCACATTCACGGCCCCACATTGTGATCCAGGCCGTATGGACGTCCGGTGGTATGGTGGGGTCTTGTCTGGGTGGGGTTTTTGAGCAGAGGTACCTATGCGTTATTGATAGTAATGCTTCCCAAGCTTCCACTCCCAATATGTCGAGCTTGAACAACAGTTCTAATCAGCTTATTGTCCGCTAGGGCACAAGCGTTATGGCACTAAGCTTCCCGTGGACTCAACACCTCAATGTCCAGACCTGACTCTTCACTCTCCTTCCCTTCAGAGGCCCACGTCTCTGTGCCATTGAGCTCATTTGTACCTTCCGGAAACGAGCATAAAATCGAAAAATTCAGGCAACCGACAGCGAATTGCCAAAACGGATTTCGCAAAAGACAACGCCGTGACTGTTTTACTTTCTCCCGCTCGTTCTTCTCCAACGTCTCGCACCGTTCATCGCCCCTGTGACTGCTCGTCACGAAATTCCACCACCAACCAACAGCCTTTTCACTACACCAGGGCGACCATACGACCAGTCATGATGAATGCCGCCGAGCCGGCCGAGCGCATGTTTCTCGCCTGTTCCTGCACGGTTGTTGTTTCCGGGTAAATCTTTGCACCACTCAATGGCCATCAATGGCGGCAAACATTTGACCACCAAGGGCGGGGTAGGTACTCTTTACGACTGATCATGCAGTCAACTCGAGTCAACTTCGAACCACAGTCCACGACGTGGGAAAGGAAGGGTGGACGATGCGGGGAGGGTAGGAGCAGCCAGCGATCATGGTGTTCCGGCTCTTTTGTAGATGGTGTCGTTGTTGTACAATGGAATCGTGGTGCAGCAATTCCATTGTTCCCTCATTACCCCTCCATCACCACCATCCCCTCCCCTTCTCTTGGGACATTGGACGATCCGGCCCATTTTCTGGAGACACCATCAACGGACGCGACCTCAAGGCGGTTAAGACCCGGAGATTGGAAGGTGTTGTGTAGCCGACTTCGAATTGCGAATACCTACCTCTACCCCTGGGGCAACACGGGACGACTGAACACCGAACCACGACGGGCGACAACAACACACAGTCGAGCTCTGTTTTTTTTCTTTGTCTTTTTTCTTTTTTTTCCCCCAGCACCGAAAGGCTACAGTATCTTGACGACTCTCCAAAGGTCAATACGCATCTCCGACAGGTCTTATATGAATATCCTCCACAAAATTCCTTAGCTCCCCGTATGTGGAGCGTGGAATGAGCAATTGAAGGTTGGTTCGTCTCAACGGCGAAGCCATTCCAGTTTCTCGGCCATTGTGGGACGCCATGTGGTCGTGGTCGGGTCTCCGGCCAACTTTGGCCCAGAATGCTTCCGCGTCTTTGTCTTCAGGTTCTCGCATTATTGCGCGCCTTCTGGGTGAGTCAACATCGTGGAGTCCCGGATTATCAACGGTGTCTGAGTTCCCGCTGTATGTGATTGTCAGAATGTCGACTTGTTGCTTTCTCAGTTGGCGCGGCAGAACTGGGATGACGTGGAAGGATCGGACGAACTGATGAGGGGACATGGGATATATTTTATGTAGCTAATCTCTCCGCAGACTGCAGCCACATCCCAGCGATTCGCATTGGCACCATCATAAGCTCCCGACAATCATGGAACAGCACTTCACAGAAAGAACATCATCCCGGTGTGGCGTATCTGGCTCTCACAAACCCTAAAGCCCAGTCGTTGCAAATTGTTCGCCATGCGTCGGTTATCTCGTCCATTCCGCCCCGGTTGCCCTCCAAGGGTTCTTCAGCTACATACTCTACCGATGCTACTGCTCCTGTCCCACCCACCGTCCCCTATAAGCAGCTTACAGTTGGCGTCCCGCGTGAGACCTACCCCAATGAACGCCGTGTGGCCTTAACTCCTCAAAATGTCGCTCTTCTGCTCAAGAAAGGTTTCGGAAAGGTTCTTGTCGAAAAAGGAGCTGGTGCCGAGGCCGAGTTCCATGATTCTGCCTACGCAACAGCTGGTGCAACACTTGTCGAGTCTGCTTCTGATGTATGGAACAACGCCGATATCGTACTCAAGATTCGCGGTCCCAGTGTCGCTGAAGCGGAAATGCTCAAAGAGGGTCAAACGATTATTAGCTTCCTCCAACCGGCTCAAAACAAGCCGCTTGTAGAAAAGCTTGCCTCTCGGAATGCGACTGTTTTTGCCATGGACATGATCCCTCGCATCTCTAGGGCACAGGTCTTTGATGCGCTGAGCAGCATGGCCAACATCGCCGGTTACAAAGCAGTTCTGGAAGCCTCAAATATTTTTGGTCGATTTCTCACAGGTCAGGTTACAGCAGCTGGAAAGATCCCACCTTGCAAAGTCTTGGTTATTGGTGCCGGCGTTGCTGGTTTGAGTGCCATTGCCACGGCCAGAAGAATGGGAGCTATTGTCCGCGGTTTCGATACTCGCTCCGCTGCGCGTGAACAGGTTCAGTCCCTCGGCGCCGAGTTCATCGAAGTCGAACTTCAGGAAGACGGTTCTGGTGCTGGAGGTTACGCCAAGGAAATGTCGCCAGAGTTTATCGCAGCCGAAATGAAGCTGTTCACAGAGCAAGCCCAAGAAGTTGACATGATTATTACTACTGCCTTGATTCCCGGAAAGCCAGCGCCCAAGCTCATCACCAAAGCTATGGTTGAGATTATGAAGCCTGGCTCTGTGATTGTTGATCTGGCGGCCGAGGCTGGTGGGAATTGCGAAGTGACTCAGCCCGGAAAGGTCATCAACTACAAGGATGTTAAGATCATTGGTGAGTATTGTAACCATGAAGAGGGAGAAATACCTGACTAACAGAAACAAAACAGGCTACACTGATCTCCCATCTCGCCTTCCCACTCAGTCTTCCACCTTGTACTCGAACAATATCACCAAATTTCTCCTTTCCATGGCGCCAAACAAACAGGAATACGGCATTGACCTTCAAGACGAAGTTGTCAGGGGTGCAATTGTCATCAACAAGGGGAACATCCTCCCGCCAGCACCTCGACCAGCACCACCACCAGCACCAGCAGCAACACCGACCACAGCTAAGGAAGCAGAAACCGTGGCCCTGACGCCGTTCCAGAAGGCTTCGCGTGAAGTAGGTCTTGTCACAAGTGGTATGGGCGCTGCTCTTGCGTTGGGAAAACTCACTGGGCCATTGTTCATGGGCAACGCGTTTACCTTCGCCTTGGCTTCGCTCATCGGTTACCGTGTGGTATGGGGAGTTACGCCTGCCCTTCACAGCCCATTAATGTCAGTCACCAACGCAATCTCAGGCATGGTGGGAGTGGGCGGTCTTTTCATCTTGGGCGGGGGCTACCTCCCTGAAACCATTCCTCAGGCTTTCGGCGCTGCTTCCGTGCTTCTCGCATTTGTCAATATCTCTGGCGGGTTCGTCATTACCAAACGAATGCTCGACATGTTCCGTCGTGCCACTGACCCACCGGAATACCCGTGGCTGTACGCTGTTCCCGCTGCCTTATTTGGAGGTGGCTTCATTGCCGCTGCGGCTTCAGGTGCAGCTGGTTTGGTCCAGGCCGGCTACTTGGTTAGCTCCGTGCTTTGCATCACTTCGCTTTCGTCTCTGGCATCTCAAACAACCGCACGCCTGGGAAACACGCTTGGTATGTTGGGTGTAGGATCTGGGGTCCTTGCTTCCTTGCTTGCTGCTGGTTTCTCACCCGAGGTCCTTACACAGTTCGGCGGTCTGGCTGCTATTGGTGGTATTTTGGGTTTGCTTATTGGGAAGCGCATCACGCCCACCGACCTTCCACAGACAGTCGCCGCTCTCCACTCCGTTGTTGGCTTGGCCGCTGTGCTCACCAGTATCGGAAGTGTTATGGCTGACGTGGATCATATTACGACTCTTCATCTCGTTACCGCCTACCTCGGTGTTCTTATTGGTGGTGTGACGTTCACTGGGTCAATCGTGGCCTTCATGAAGCTTGCCGGGAAAATGTCCTCCAAGCCAACCATTTTACCTGGCCGACACCTGATCAACTCGGGTCTTTTGGCTTCAAATGTTGCCACCATGGGTGCCTTTGTCACAATGGCCCCTGGTTCTCCAGCAATCGCTGCCGGTGCTTTAGCTGCAAACACTGTTCTATCATTCCTCAAGGGTTACACCACAACTGCGGCCATTGGCGGTGCCGACATGCCGGTGGTTATCACAGTTTTGAACGCTTATAGCGGCTTTGCTCTTGTTGCTGAAGGCTTCATGTTGGATAACCCACTACTTACCACAGTGGGCGCACTCATCGGCGTATCGGGCTCCATCCTCTCATATATCATGTGCGTGGCCATGAACCGTTCACTCACCAATGTTCTATTCGGTGGAATATCTGCTCCAACAACGACAGAGTACAAGATAGAAGGAAGCATAACGCAGACCAATGTCGAAGACACAGCCGAAGCCCTAACTAACGCAGAGACAGTAATTATTGTCGTAGGATATGGCATGGCTGTAGCCAAAGCGCAGTACGCCATATCAGACATTACCCAAATGTTGCGCTCCAAGGGTATCAATGTGCGCTTCGCCATTCACCCCGTGGCCGGTCGCATGCCTGGTCAATGCAACGTTCTTCTTGCGGAAGCTAGCGTGCCGTATGAAATTGTACTGGAGATGGATGAGATCAACGATGACTTTGGTGAGACGGACCTCACTCTTGTCATCGGAGCGAACGACACTGTCAACCCGATTGCCTTGGAGCCAGGCAGCCCTATTGCTGGAATGCCCGTTTTGCATGCTTGGAAGAGCAAGCAGGTCGTGGTGATGAAGAGAGGTTTGGCAAGTGGATATGGTAAGAAGACCATATTTACCATGGTCCCTGCTGCATGATGCTGACGTCTCAATACAGCCGACGTACCCAATCCTATGTTCTATATGCCGGGCACAAAGATGCTCTTCGGAGACGCAAGAGTCACGACAGAAGGTAAAGTGGTTTGCCATATGAACAAATTGCAATTGTGTTGATACTAACCGAATATCTATCTAGCCATCAAAACCGCAATTGAGGCCCGGCTGAAGTGATGAGAGCGAGGGTCTGTTTTCTCCTGTCTTTCTATACCTATTCTACATCGCCATGTATCTCCATTTCGGATGAATCTAGATGCGGAAGGGGCTGTCTGCATGCTAGCTAAAGAGTTGATGTATAATCCCACCTTGGATACGCGATCTCTAATATACAAAATGCCATATCAAATCCAGTTAATGCCTTTTGGTTTGTCCGTATAAGCTTTAGGACTATTCGAAATGGATTTTGTCTAGTGCACTATATATATTGTACTACCAGGAGTGCCTAGCGTATTAAGCCAACTAACCTGACCAAAGTAGTCGGTGTTGGTTTCGGATCTGCTAATAACTAGCGAGACCAACCTCCTTGCCAGATCCACTCGATGAAGGCAGTTATTGTGAATTTGTGGCTGCGACCAGAATCTTTGGATCCCAAGTTCCGATTCCCGAAACGGGTTGTCGCGTGCCGGCTGGTTGTGTTAGTGGGCGAGGTTATGTGCAGGGTAGGTAAGCTGTTTTTGGGATCCTTGGGAACCATCCCGACACAGGTGGGGTGTCTTAGTGCAAGAAGAGTTCAGGGGGGTTTTGTTATCTGACAAAGTCCCAGAATATTAATATCAACCTACGTACCCACCCGCCTTGGGAACTTTTGTTTGCGAGATGTACGTTCGTCCATATTCTATGTGCACCGATATTCTCTTTTGACCTCAGTCCCAAACCTAAGCTCAAGTGGCGTGGAAGTAAAAATTTGCCGACCCGGCCACGACCCATCACTTTTCGAACGCCACGTGAATATCCTTATGATTGTGAATCCTCCACGGTGTCTGGTAACCGTCGAACGTCATGGTCTGGAACAGCCACACGTTGCCTACTCTCTGATAGTTCCAATCTCTCTCCGTTTCTGTCGCCGTAGGTCAATCCGGATGTTGTTCTATCCAGGCGTAGACATCACATTGAGTAGTTTTTAGTGTATTTTGTGTATCATACATACTTGATTAGCTCACAGATGGACGAGATGATTCCCGCATGGCTGAGCGCCGGCGGTCGGTGAAGTGGCTATGGCCGCCCTGCGTGGCTGATCCCAAATAATTAATGGTTCTTTCACTTTGCAAAGGTTGTCAATGCGGACATTTGGCGAAGATTAATCCCATGCATACTAGCGGTCGATCCTCCTTCTCGTTCCATAGGGGTAGCCGTGTTGGAGGTGTTTCAAGATTTTCGTCTCAGGAGGTGAAATTACTGAGACAAAATTACCGCGTGCTTGTCGACCGGCAGCAGCTCTTAGCCTTTTCCTGGATTAGGAAAACCTAGGTAGGATTGGATGGACTGGCGCAATTCCATCGCCTAGATCAAGTCTATCAAACCCTCGCTAATGATACATTGTATAGGGGTATATATTTGATCTCATCATACATGTCAACCAGAACCACACTGTAACTTCGACCTTCCTAGAAAGGTCGGTCTTCAAAGCGCTCCACCAACAAGCTGCACAATCATCATCGCAATCCTCACCTTAAGCCCCACCCTCCTTTCCGTCTTTGCAAAATCCTCCCGCGTCACCACTGTCGCATTATCCTGCAACCACCTCTGCTCCTCGCCCAGCCTCTTCTTCAGGTCCTCATTCTCCGTCACAATGAGCGCATTAGCCTCCAGATCGAGGGAGTTACTCCTCTTGGTGTAGTTGGAGCTGCCAATCAGGCTAATGCTAGGGTTCTCGCTCTTAGGCATGGTGACCCAAAGACCTTTGGCATGGTACGTCCACCCCCCGGGCTCGCCAACCGTGCCTTTCCTCCATTCTTTCAGCACCGTGGTGCCCCGGTGCTTGGATTCGTGCACGGCGCGGACGAAGCGACGCGCCAAGAGGGTGTAGGCGTCGGGAAGGAGACCGGAGACGCCGGGGGACTTGTAGAAACCGTTGGCAAAGGGCGAGGCGGTGATGACGACGTTGTTCGTTGAAGCGGTGCCCAGGAGGAGCTTGGTCAGGGAAGGCGCAGGGTTGAAGTAGCCGGCTGTGAAGGCCCAGGACGAGTTGGCGTATTCTGGTGCCGCTAGAGTCCGCAATACATGGCTGACAGCGGGAAGCTCGGTTGAGGTATCGGGAGATAGAAGCTGGGAGAATTGCGCGAGCATGTAGACTGATGTGTCGCGTTTCTCGGCTGGTGTGTTGTCGAGTGCAGTCCGTGGCGCTGTCTTTGGCGAGATGAGGCCAGATAGGAGCGCGGTCGACTCGGCGATGAACTTCTTCGGGTTATCGAGGGGGGAGATGGCTGAGTTATCTTCTGGCCATACTAGTTCGAAGCCGGCCGGTTCGGGAGACGGCTTGACGAGGAAGCTCAGCGATGAAACGGCCGTTTGGAGGTTCGAGAAGTACTCGGTGATGTCCCTGCTCGAGTAGACATGATACCGATCCTGCCTATCCGAGAAGTAGTCGCTTGAGAGGTTGGCGCCAGAGAGGATGATCTCATCGTCGATGCCGTACAACTTCATATGCTGTAGTCCCCATCCTTCATTTATCCTCTTGGGGATGTGCTTCTTTCTGAGTCCGGTGAGATTTGGCGTGTGGAACATGCGGATTTCGACACGATCAGAGCCGAACTCGGAGATCAGGGGCGCCAGAAGGGAAGCGCACGATGGGTTGGGAGCTTCACGGGTACCGCGCAAGGCATCAGTGAGGATGCTGAGCTTGAGATGGGGTTTCGCGCGAAGGGCTTCTTGGAGGGTCGCAATCTAGAATCATGCGCCGTGATTAGCATATGGCAAAGCTGATGCGGTCGATCGAGGGTCCCAGTACCAATTCCTTCTCCGACTTGCCAATGTAGAGGGTCGAGAGGAAGATGCGCTTCTCTGCCTTGCGGATCTTGTCCTGGTGAGTGGGAAGGCATCAGTCAGCACCGCTAGCTGACAACACAAGCCTTCTCCCGGCAGCGGAATGTTGTCGAACCTTGAGGGTCTCGTAGAACTCGGTCGGTGTTTGTAAAACGCGAACTTGGGAGCCGTTGATCCTGAAAGACGGGGCGATCTTGTCGAGCTCGCTGGTGAAGGGCGCAAGCAAGCCGGCGCTGGAGGAGTTCGGACCGCTGCTATGCGACGCCCCGGAGGACGGCATGGAGAACTGTCGACATTGTGGCCTGGCTACTCGTAGACTGACCCGCGAAGGCGGTGCTCTAAGCTTGGTGCAGCATCGTGAGGTACTCCTTGCCAGCATATCCGCAATAAGCTGGGGGGCTTTTGTCCAAGACGGGGATTGGGATGTTGTTGTTGTCTTGGATGTGATTGTCTAGATCGGCCAAATTTTTGGTTGCGGGCAGGGGCATTCGGTTAGTATCGCGCCGAGGACCTACCTAGCGAACGGCGCCGCCCGTACAGTGCAGGCGCCTGGACCCCGGCCCAATCCACTGAAGACGCGGGATGACCGCCTGCTGACGGGAAGGAGTTAGGTTGTGGGGAGTTACAACAACCTCCCCGTGGCCTGCCTTCCATGCCCTGGCAGGGGCATTTGGCAGTAAGCTCGATATGTACATAGAAGGTACATATGTCATGGGCCAAAGCTTCATTCCATTACAGTTCTTTGCCAGCTGCAATGGATCACCTCGGTCCACTGCGTCAGTTGCCAGTCTCCTCGTTGCGGCTGTTGCGACTCCAACGTTCAACTCACGACCGACCCGACGGACGCCATCGCCGACGACAGCAACCCCGGAGGAGCTCCCGTCGCTCTGCGCAATCGCAATCAATTGACTCCACTATCCGCGAGTCAGGATAACCAACACCAACAACCATGTCTACCATCACTAGAACGATTCGCAACCTGCGCAAGGTTGGCTTGAAGGTACCGTCTTCGTCTGTCGATAAATGACCAAAAAGCTGCAAAGATGCGCCGTCGCTAACGAGAAGCGCCCGTCATTCTAGGATGCCTGGCACCAAATGAACGTACGTCCACATTCATTCCCCGTCGATTGAGAGCCCCGGCCAGACCACGATATCCCGGCGAACGACTATATACGGAGAGAGAGAGCCAGAGCTACTAACACCCACCCACGTTGTTGCTCTCCACAAACAGTATATCGGTATGGAGTCATCTCATTCCCCGACCTACTACGTACCAGGGTTCTGTACCTGACACCAATGCCTGATACTCTGTACTATGATAAACAGGCGACACCAAAGCCGGCACCCTTGTAGGCGTCGACAAGTTCGGCAACAAGTTCTTCGAGAACCAGGAAGAACTCCCGCTGCGCACGCGCTGGGTTGACTTCGCCAAACACGATTACGACCCCTCGCAGATCGAGCCGCTCTGGCACGCCTGGATCTCGTACGCCATCGACACGGTGCCCACGCAGGATCCCATCGCGACCCAGGCGCCCAAGAGACCCTGGGCGCCCGAGGTGCATCACCCCAACTATACGACACTGCCGGGAGCTTTCAAGACTTTCAACACGTATGTTTCTGTTTTTTTTTTTTTTGCTAGTCATGGCCGGAATACGGGGAATTGTGTGCTGATGGCAGATTTAGTGTCAAGCCCAAGATTCAGTCGTGGGAGCCTGTTGCTGCTCCTAGACACTAAATCTCGATCGCTGAGTGACGGTGAGGCGGTCTCTTGAGAGGAGGTGTACAGATGGACGCTGAGAAAGAGAGAGAGATGTGAGCATGTCTTGCTTGGAGAAGTTTATCCGGAGAACAGAACGTCATAGGGAAGAACAGAACCTATAGAATGCATATACTGCAAGGCTCCAGCTCACAATCCCATACTGGAAATCTCATCACCAGCGTTGCGAAGAAAGTGTCTGATATATCGGGAACCCATAAATACCCGCTCTCCCCGTCTTTTACATATGCTTCCATCCTGCCTTCCTGTCCATCCATGCCGTGTTGATATGCAAGAAAAGATCCCCTTACTCCGATCCTCGATCAAGCATCCAGACCATCAAGCTCGACAAGCTTCACCACCGTCTTGATGATATCATTCTTCTCAACATCCAGCGACGGATTTTCGACCTTCATCGTGATCAGCTTATCAATCAGCCCTCTCAACCTCGACACCAGAACACCGATACGGGCCCATCCGCGGAGGCGCAACCAGCCATCAACCACAAGACCGCGGCCCTGGGTATCCAAATCAATGGCACCCGAGAAAAGGAGGAGGGTGTAGGCGTTGAATGCTAATGACGGTATTAATATCCCAACACTACAAGGAGAAAAACAAAACAAAAGGCGGATAAAGGAACAAACTTACGCGTAAGATCCCTGATGAAGATCTTGCTAGTGGCAATCTTTGTGAAATACGACATGAACGACGCGTTGCCCGTGAATCCCTGACTATCGAACAGCGTGCTGCTAGGATGGATAAACACCCTTCCGTTCTCCTGCGAGAAGAACTTGATAGTCTTGGCCTCCGGGTCCAGCTCCACGGCACCAGTCATGGATGCTGCGAACTTCTTGTCGGGGAACTGGATCCGGGCGATCTGCGGGCTGAAGGCCGAGGCGGTGAGGGCGCGCAGGAGAGCCATGGACTTGGTTTGTTGACTGTTGGACTCGGAGTAGTTGTGCGGGATGATACCCATCTCTTTCAGAGCCGAGTAGTACTGCGACCGAGTCGAGGCAATGTCGGACAGCGTCTGGTAGTTGAGGAAGTTGTCGCCGCACCAGGCACGCACTCGACTTTGCCCCATGCGCTCATGCATCTGGTCATTCCACTCCTGGAAGGCGCGGAGGTCGGTGAGCAGGTCGCCGTCGCCTTGGGAGAACCTCTTCCTGGCTTCTTTGGCTTCCTCGCGCTTCTCCTGGGGCGAGACAAACGGGCTCTTGGTGCTCAGGATGGCTGCGATGGTGACGCAGTCGTCAAGACAGCCAAAGATGGAGCCGTAGACCATCAGCTTGCCGCACCGCAGATCGGCGGGGATCATGGCCAGTTGCTGACCAAGGGCAGTCAGCTCCTCGCCATCGAGGGCACCCATTCTTCTAAGCATCGTGATCGATGCCTCGACGGCTGTGGCCTCGGGCGGCGTCGGTGCACGAGAGAGGAAGTGGCTGACGTCCTTGATACCCATTGCTCTGACAGCCAAACACAGCTGCTCCAAGGGAACACGTCGGATCTCTGGGTCGGGACGCTCAGCCATTTGCATCTCCAGGTTCCGGGTGAAGAGCTTGTAGCATTTGCCTGCTTGGACACGGCCGGCACGACCACGACGTTGCTTGCAAGCGGCACGCGAAGCCCATGTCTCCTCGAGCTTACGCATGTTGTTCTGAGGGTCGAACGAGGTCTCCTTGACCCTGCCGCTATCGATAACTGCGACGATGTCGTCGATAGTGATGGACGTTTCGGCAACGTTGGTGGCGATGACCACCTTTCTCTTGCCTGGAGGAGCGGACGCAAACACCCTCTTCTGCTCTTTGGTTTCCAAGGAGGCATGGAGAGGGAGAACATGGAGAGAAGGCACTGCTCGCAGAGCGTTGCAGGCGCGGTTGATTTCAGCAACGCCGGGGAGGAAAATCAGAATACCACCAGCCTTTTGAGTCTCGGCGAGTTCGCTATCAATGGCACATACGGTCTCCACAAGGAGGTCGTAGTTGATGCGGCTGCCCATTCTTTGAATGATCTTGTTGATAGGGTCATCGTTGGGATCCTCTTTGGACTTGCTGCCAGCGTTGTCGTCATAGTAGTACTCGCGGTTGTTACCAATGCTGAAGCCCGTCATGTGAATTACATCGTCGAGGTAGTAGTCCTGAACAGGATATGTCCGGCCAGAGATCTCAACCAGGCCAACCGAAACATTCTTCCCATCAACGGTAAAGTAGTCTTTGAAAGACGCAGCATCAAGCGTGGCACTCATGAGAATGAGCTTCAGATCCCTGCGCTTGTACAACACATCACGAATAATGGCAAGCAGGAAATCAGTATCAAGACTGCGTTCGTGCACCTCGTCGACCACCACGTGGCTGACATCGGCAAGCGATGCGACCACATCCTCTACGCGGCCGCCCGAGGTCTGGAGGCGTCGTAGCAGCACACCAGTCGTGACAAAGGTGATCCTGGTGTTCGGGCTCGTCTTGCTTTCGCCACGGATCGAGTAACCGACTTCCTGGCCAACCTGTGAACAGCGCTCGTCGCTAACTCTGTCCGCCAAACCCAGGGCAGAGATACGACGAGGTTGTGTGACAATGATGTTTGCGCTCTTTCCAAGTCCTTTGCTGTAGAGGTCATCCAAGATGAACTGGACGGACTGCGTAGACTTTCCGGAACCGGTTTCTCCGGAGATGATAGTAACTTGGTTTTCCGACACCGTCTGGATGAGGTAATCCTGTACCTGCCATGCTGGCAGATTCTGCCGTGCGTACAGCATCTTCTTGTAAGAGGGAGTTTCCGTTCTGGCACGCCACTCCTCCGTGCTACGAGGATCAGGCGACCAGTTGATAGGCTTGGGGCAACGAGGGGCCCTTCGTGCCCGCTTAACGGCCTTTTTGGGTTCCTCTGAAGCTGCAGATGCCACAGCGGCAACTTCGCGGATGCGACCAGGCTTTTCGATGATGTCGTTGATGTTTTCTTGCACCCAGCTGGCAACGTAGAAAATCTTCATCTCCTCGCCTTCCAGCGTAAGAGCATATGCCAATGCCTGCTTGATGACACTGAGCTTGATGTAGGACGGAAGAGCAGCCACCATAGCCAAAATAACCTGGGTAGGATACTGCTCTGATTTACGGAACTGCACGCAGGCATCCACGTTGGTTTGGCTGCCATTCTTGACACCCTCCAGCTTAATCTCGCAAATTTCTGGAGAAGTCTTGGAAAACTTTTCGCCGAAGCATGCCTCCAACGTAGCCATCTCCTCTTCCCAGCACTCGTCAGCATCCCTCCAGGTGTCTAGGCCATCCGCATCCTGCGAGGAGTCATCAACGGACTCGGAGCCGCTCGCCAGAAGAAGCTTCTGCAGGTCTTCTGCCGCTTTAGCCTCATCTCCGTTATGGAGCGCCAAGAGCTTGCGACAGAGGTCAATAGAGTATCCGGACTGAGCGAGTCGCGTAATGGCGCCCTCTCTTTTGAGATCAGTGGCAGCGACAGTAACGCCAGCACTATACTTCTCAGGGAGAGCCCACCGCGGAAGATCATCCTCAGGAATATGAACCAAGAGCCATTCCAAGGCCTCTTCTCTGTCTTTGCACTCCTCCACGGCCTCCTCGATATGGCTTTGGCGGAATCCCAAATCCTTGAACTCCTTGACGATGGCGGCCTTTTGCGAGGCCGACATGACCACTCCGTTCGGATTCCAGACCGTCTCCCTGCGGAGCAAATCCTCGAGCTGCGATCGTGTCTTGTTGCCCATCTCGATCTTGGGAACATTAGCCCATCCCCTCATGACATTGTGCGCGCCACCACCACCTGCGCCCCCGGAGCCACTGCCCCTGAATGCCAAAGAAACACCGGGTTCGTTTGCGGCCTTTTCCTTGGCGGCCTGGAGCTGAGCTCTCTTCTTCTCGGCGGCGGCCTTTGCCTCCTCGCGCTCTCTCTGGGCTTGGAAAGGGTCGGCCTCGTACATCCATGCCTTGCCCTCCTTGACATCCTGCTTCTTGAGGGCCTCAAACTCCTTCCACAGGGACCTATAATCTGGCGGAAGCGTCATGTGCATGTTCTTCATGCTGCAAACGCGGTACAGGGCATAGGTAGCGGCGAAATGCTTGGCCTCGAGGGCAGTGGGCTTGTAGGCGAGGTGCACATGGCTTGGAGGCAGCTTGAATGGCGGCAGCGTGGTGACTTCCTGCGTCTTTGGGTTCTTTGCGCTGAGAGTAACAAAGACAGAGAACCCATCCTTGGTCTTGATGGTGTTGTAGTCGGGTCTCTCCCACTTTTGCTTCTGGCAGTGCTCCGAAAGAAGGTTCACGGGTAGCTTGCCGGTCCAGGAGTGACCACCGATGATTTGCTTAACCGTCGGCTTCGGGGGCCCGGCGTCAAGCTCCTCCGCGGGTTTGGAGGGACCAGCTTTAGCTCCTCCCCTCTTGCCCTTAGGTTCCTTGTCGGAATTGCTAAAGACAATGAAATCGCCCTCTGATGGGCCTGCGGCCTTCTTGGAGTCCTTTTTGGCTTTGGAGGTGGGCTGAGATGCTGCCGACGATGAAGCGGCTGCGGGCGCAGGGGCACTGCTCTTGGTTCCCTTTTTGGCCATATTTGCGACCGTAGGTAGTTTGAATTGTCTCCCACGATAAAGAATTGGTTTGTATTATCAAAGTTCACCGGTTGCTCAAGCGTTGCAGAAAAGGAAAAGGTTGAAGCCGAAGAGTTGGCCGCGGCGAATGACACCCACAAGAACTGCACCTACGCTTGCGCCGCTGTCCATTTCTGTCAGGACTGGTGGAATTAGTGAGTGAAGGAGGGCCGGAGATATCTGGCCCGGTGAGAGTAATGATCGGTGATACAATCAGGTCCACAATCAACTCAGATGGAAGTCGAAGGTGGGGAGGTGATAGCTGTGTCGGTTCGGTTGCGCAAGTAGCTTCAGTTCTTGTTGGTTTGGTTTGCCAGACGAGAAATTCAATCCCTGTGGTTTGATGACAAGCACCGTGAGCGTTGACGGCAAAAAAAAGTCACTGCAAGGACAGCGGCTGCACTGGGGCGGCGTCAAAAGTGGGGCCATCTGGACGTGGCTTATCAGTATGTAGTGTATCTACCTTTTTATTTTGTGATGATCGCCATAAAGGACCTCCTGTCTTGGTTGACTTTCTTATTCAAAACCACCTGGCATTAGCTGTGTGTTTATTTTCCCCCATCTCACCAAGCTCTTGGAGGTTCAAGAAGGTGGTAAATTACACCAAACGAGTACCGTTGGCCAGGAATCTCAAGTTAAGAGGTGCTCCGGGTTACGTACGAGAAGAGTGGGGCTAATCAAAAGCAAGGCGTTGTTAGGGTTGCGGTTAGGGTTCACAACGGCAACTGCTGTGCTGGCGATCAGGACACAGAGTCGCAGAGTTGGGACCTGGGGAGGGGTTCGCGCAGGAACACTGCATTTCACCTTTACAACCCTTTCTAGTTATATCCAGGATGTGAACAAGTCAGAAATGTTTCATCCGAGAAGCATCCGTCTACTTTCCAAAATGCGAACAGGCGATTTTCTACCTGGGATTTTGCGTCTGTGAGCAGGCTTGTGCGACCCTCGGCCCGGGACCGCAAGGCCCCAACTTGTGTAAACATTCACGGGCATCCAAAGGCAAGCGCGTCTCCCGCCGGACTACATAACTCTGCATCGTCCTCTTCGTGTCGAGTTTGACCCAGCCTTTCATCCTTTCTCTGTCCTCTCCTGTCCTTCCTCTTGGTGGGGCGCACCTCGGGTTCACCTTGATAGGTACCACCGGGACTCTGTTCTGTAAGTGAGTTGCAACTTTCACTGCTTCTCGTCCACACTGCAGCCATCTCAAACCCAGGACACTTTCAAACTACTGCCTTCAACTGCGGGGTTACCAAGGTTCAGTTACATCTACACTATTGCTTGGTATTCCCATCCATTGGAGTGGTGGTATTTGGATACCTCTAGCTGGCTGATGCCTCCTGCCTTGTTAGTCCTAGCAGGCTTTCATCGTGTGTTCATTTCTATCTGCCCGTCCATCATTCTCATTTGGTTTTCACCTCACCAACATGAGTACCGACAGCAACCAAAATAATCCCAAACGCGCTCCCTACGTCGTGCGCGAGACTCCAGTACCACTCCCCTCATACGCTGGTGTGCCCAACAGTCAGACCTCATCTGCAGCTCCAGCTCCAGCTCCAGCTCCAGCTCCAGCTCCAGCCCCAGCTTCAGCCCCAGCTCCGGCACAAAGCCAGCAACTCCAACAGTCAGGACCACCGAATGGTCAATTACTTCTAGATTCTACCCCCCCAGCCGTGAAACCATCTATTGAACACGCAGATAATAGCAGCACAATGTCGTCTTCAGGCCGGCAACTTAGGAGTCGACGGCCAGCTCCTCCTCCACCCTCGGAGCCGCCTTCGAAGAAACGAAAAGCTACATCATCCCGAGCTGCTCCCGAGCCTCCCCAGGAAACAGTCCAACCCGTGTCACCACCCCTGCCACAGGAGGATGAAGGACAACCAAAAGCTACCCCCAAGCAAATGCCAATTCTAAGACCCCCTACCCAAACGGGTGGTACATCGCCGCCACAGCACCCCGACGACATCTACCGTATGCCACCTCTCCCACCCTACCTCTCCGTTCAGCCGCGCATCTGTGAGCCGGCCGACAACTACCGGGGCTGGACCACCCCCTTAGAATTCAGCTACAAGATGAACGTGCACCCGCTCACCTTCTACGGCTCCTTCGACATCTGGTTCGAGCAGGTCCAAAAGATGGCCGAAGCTAGCAACTGTTCAATAGAGCTGAATACGCGCATCGGCAAGTTTCCCGACCCGGGCACCGTCGAGGCCTTTATCTGCCAGATGCGCTTCCTGAGCTGCTGGCGGATCCTACACGGCACCATCTCGGGCGCCTACTGGGCCTACATGCGCGTGCTGGGCTACAGCCGGATCCCAGTGTTTACGGGCGCGCCTGACGGGGGCAGTGGCGAGCAATCCGGCGCGTGTCAGTGGCAGCCTCAGCCGAGCGACTGCGTCTACTTTGCCTTGGAGGTCAAGAAGCGCGTGACGGTGCCGAATTCGGAGCAGCAGCCGCGGTACCAGACCATGAGGATGGTGGAGGAGGTGCGGTCGGCCAAAGTGACGGACTACCCGAGCGTTCAGCAGTACAAGGAGGGCATGGCGTGGCTGAAGGAGGTGTTGAATGGCATGATCCTCAAGGGCGACAGGCAGGTATGCGAGTCCATGTATGATCGGAAGCCGGACTGGGCGCCAGAGTGGCCGGAAGTGCCAGCGGGCGGCGAGGTGGAACCTCCTTGGGCACTTAAAGGAAGCCCGTTACGAGCGGAGGATGCGTTCAGCGGTTCCAATGGATCAGCGGGAGTAGTAAGCATTTCGAAAAACGCCGGCCACATCGGGCAACAACATCAACCTCAACAAGCACAATCAAACTTTCAAATTGACCCAAGACTTCAAGCAGGCCCTCCAGACCACCACCACCAACAACAACCAAACAACCACGCAATAGCCCGTCTAGCACCAATGAGCGCCTCTTCCAGTGACGGCGGCTACAGCTACGGCGGCGACGGATCAGTAGACTTTGCCAACAGCAGCAACAACCTAATCTTCATGGACGGCACAACCGCCAGTGCAGTCGCCGTCGCTGCCGCTGAAGCGCACGGCCTAGGCGTAGGCGGTCCGAGCAGAACCCTGCAGCAGCAGGAAAACCACGATAGCAACAACCAACAATAATGTGAAGAGCGATTTCAGCTAGTAGCGATGAAATGGCGAACAAGACACCGACAAAGACAAGTTCCGTCGCTAACGTGTGGGGATAATCATTCGAACTGAGGGAAGAGTTGCCACTGGTACTGGTCAAAATCGGCGAGGCGGGGGAAGCGGGATCATAAGGCGACGGAGAGTGACGGCGCAGCGATGATCTTGACGACCTCGAGGACGGCAGTGGACACGGCACCTGCATTTTGAACGATGAAACATGACGCTATTTTGATTCTTGATTTTAGTGTAGGTACATGCTTTGGGCGCTGGACACCGGCACAAGGACTGACAACGGGGTTAACGCCTTTTTGTTTGATTTGTTTCTTTATTTGTTTTCTTTTTCTACTCTCGGGCTACCGGAAGGGGTGGCGGTCGAGCTACGTCAGGAAGTCACGCATTCTATTTGGATGGATAGGCAAAATGGACGGAACAATTGGGCAAAGCGAGACGGGGTTTCAAACATGGAATTGGCACGGAGTTTTCTTCGAAAGCAGTGATGTGTCTCGGGGCAATTGTTGTCCGTTTCGATGACCTGCCTGGGTATACGGAACCATCATGAATGTACAGGTTTGGGTAGAAATGGCATACGTGGGATGGATCAGGGATGCATCAAACTTGAGGTTTTTCAGCCATGGCGAATGCCACGACAAGAATGCAACTCGAGGTTTATGCAGACTGAAATGAGAAGATTTCGCTAGCAGCTGCCTGAACGGTCTGATCCGAGGGACCTCGACAGAGATGACATGAAAAAGCAACGCAGAATGCATACGATCAGTAGGCTCGAACTCGAATCCATTGTCAACTAACAACACACCCTAAGCCTGCGCTTTCTAACCCATCGTCCCTACTCCTTCGTTTGAAGCCGGTATTTGCCACAGTGTCCTGCTTCGGCGATGATGCTGGCTGTTCAACAAACAGGGATAGTGATGGTTGAGGCACCAGTTTGACATGGTCCTGCTCTGCTTGTTCGCCTTCTTGATCGCTTTCGTCTGGTGCTGGTCCTGTTCGTGGTGACGGTGTTGAAGGTGCTGAATAATCGCAAAAAGATGATGAAAATGATGATGACGGAGAATGATCTTGCTCTTGTCCGTGCTCTTGCTTTGTACGCGATGGTGGTTCCGGAGTCCCTGGTGGTAAAAATAGAGATTGAGACGACCACGGTGGTTCTGGAGGATCCGAGCTCAGGGCAACCACTATACAGTCCAAAATTTCTTCCTCCGACTCCTCCACTATTCCTTCTGTTTGTTCTTCTTCTCTGGACTCATTGCCCAAAGTCGACCACTAAGCGCTATCAATGGGGATGTCCTTCAAGTGGCGGTTAGTCACAAAGGGGTCGTGCAACAGGATGTTTCTTACAGGATGCCATTGAGTGAAAAGCTGCCTTGTGGGTTGCTAGTGCTCATACGAACCTCTTCACCAGTTGCTTCGATGTCACTAGGGTCCAAGCCATTCAAGGTCATATCTACGTCACCAAACGCATCCTTGAAGTTGTTGTTCTCGTCGCCTGAAATGAAGTCGGAAAAGTCAGAGAGGCATTCGCTCGCTAGCACTCTGGGTTTTCGGTAAAGTATGAGGAGAAGGGCATGGCACGGCATGACCCTATGGAGACATGAGATATAGGAGTGAAAGAAATATGAAAAAAGGATAGGTATTTTGGTCTTGGTATCTAAAGAAAACAAGAATGACACAGCGCAGCGCGAATGGGAAAGATGAAGACTCGCCGGAAACCGTGATAAGAGTTCAGATTGAGAGCCGAAAAGTGGCTACTTTTACTCACTTGCGGCCTCGTCGACGTCGGAGGCAGCATCAGAGGCAACCTTGTCGGCCTCATCCGCATCCTCCTCGTTGGCGACAGCCTCCTCGCCATCTTCCTCCTCAGCAGACTGCTCGGTCGCAGCCTTGGGGGGGCGGCCACGTCTGCCAGGTCCGCCCTTCTTGGGAGTAGCCTTCTTGGAGCTAGGAGTGGCAGCCTCGCTGACATCGGACTTGCGAGGACGACCACGGCCTCTGCCCGTGGAAGAGGGGGTGGCCTTAGGCGCAGCAGCCTTCTTGGCGGCAACGGGGGTGGCCGCAGACTTGGGAGGACGTCCGCGGCGAGAGACGGTGCTGGCAGCAGTCTTCTGAGGGGCCTTCTTCACACCACCGCTGCCCTTGGGCCTACCCCGGGGGCGACCAGAAGGCTTGGGTACGGTCTTCCTCTCAGACGGGTCCTTGGGGGGACGGCCGCGGCCGCGCTTGACGGGCTGCTCCTCAGATTGGGGCTTGGTGGGCGCCATATTAATTGAAGTAGATATGGATGCAATTGCGATCTACTCGAAAGTTCTTCTTGCTGTTTCCTCTTCAAACAGTTAGTTTTGGGTGATGCAACGTGAAAGGAGCGTCAGCAAAGCAAATGAAAATAAACCTGCCGACTGGGCAGGGGGGAGGTCGTGGATGAGGAAAATAAGGTGCAAATGCGAAAAGCAGCACGCGCACTTACCGAAAACAAAAAAAATCGGCAAAAATGGCCACGATCCGGTTGCAACGAATCTGGGGTGTATTCGTCAAGTTCTGATGGAGGAGAAGGAAGGCTGGGTGGTTTTTTGGGTATAGGAAAAAGAAATGATTTTTGTTTTGATTTATTTTGGACGGGGTCCAGGTGGTGCCGCAGGAGCAGGAGCGGGCTGGCCCAGCCAAAAGCGTGTGCTGTCACTTGACGCGACCTGGCCTGGACCCTTCCTCATGGGCGCGTCCCTTCCTTGTCCCGTCCCCTCAACAACAACCCCTTTCCGGGCAGGTTGGAACCGGGAACCTTGGTCCCCGTTCTGGGGTAATTCGAAGATGAACACCCATGTCATATTATTCGTTGCGAGCACGAGAGCGATTGCATGCCATGATCTTCGCCTAATCAGGCTTTTGTATAGTCTTAACATTTGTTTGAAAGCACAGCGGTTATATCCATCAAATTGCATCTCAGCGCTTGGTGTCTTTGCATGGGTCCGGTTCTTCCCCGAGACATGAACCTGTCTCGTACTTTCTCATATTTTTCCAATACACAACGTTGTTCCTTCCTTTCGCCTTCACTTTGTCTTCGCTCCTCCTGTTTCTGCCTTCGAACATGCGCGATGAGATCATCATAATTGGTTGTACCTCCGGTGTCGTAATCACATCAGTCGGCCCATGTATACCTAATAAATAGCCATTTCATATCTCATCGTCGTTATATGGTACAAATCTCTGCGTTTTCCCCTTGACTCCGTTATGACTGAGCTGGTGTACTGCTTGCAGTGCTTCGCTGTTTTCAACTTCAGAAGAATTTCGGCTCGCAAGATCCCATTTCTCATCGTATCACCAGCTTCCTGTGTCCCGTCGAAATGTTGAGCCCAGCACTAGGTAGACCAATCTTACAAAATTTTGGCAGGAAGGGAGCTGCCTGCTGGCGGTTTACATAACCACCAGCTCCCGGTATATAAAGACATAAAGAGAACAGGATCGATCCAATGTGATTAGATGTCTATAAGAAGGTGTGTTTACGCGAAAACTGCAAAGAAGGTTGTTGCAGTCCCCCCGTTCATTGATCACCACCTTTCTTGGCCTTGGCGCTGGCACCGCTCTTGACGCGGCGGGCAACGGGGCGGTTGAGATGGTGCGAGGGAATCCAGCTCTCGTCAAAGTTCTTCTCGCCGCCAGAGGTGGCACCGGCCGACTCGGAACCAGACAAGGGCTCGGAAACTTCGACCTTCTTGACCTTAGGGGCCTTGGTCTTCTTAACAGCCTGGGGGAAGAGAGCCTCGATCCAGGTCTTGTAGACGAAGTAGAGGGTAGCGCCGAAGACACCGGTCAAGAAGAGGTAGAGGAAAATGCTACGGAAGAAGTAGGTCAGTATCAATGTTCGTCATTTCTGTAGTTCAGGGCCTAAGAACACTCACATCTGGGGGTCGAAGATGCTGGTGGGGGCCTCAACAATGCTGGCGGTGCCGTTGTGCAGCTGGATCTCAAAAACCTCGCCGGCGGGGTTGGTGACGACGGCAAGAAGCTCGACAACGACATCCTGGGGCATCATATCCAAGACAAAGTTGTAAGGGAGAGTCTGCTTCTCGCCAGCCGGAATCTCGATCTGGAACCGAGTGGCGGTTAAGTTGCGCACAATCTGGGCGTAGACAGGCGCGTCCTCGGGCAGGGGGCGAGTGGTCTTGAGGGCACCGCCAACGAAGGCGACCTGGATAGGGCCATCCTCCTGGTTGGTGATATCGATGAGGGCCTTGGTGACCTTGCCGTTTACGAGTTTGACGCCAAAGATGTCGGCATCGGGGAAGGTAGTCTCGATATCGGCCTTCAGCTCGGGCTGTGAGACGGGAGCCGCGGTCGAATCATCGCCGATGGTCTATAGGAAGCTCTGGTGGTTAGCAGGTGAAATGACAGGGAAGCGGGGAGAAGCTGTGATGCGGTCATGACTACCTAGCTGAGTAGCTAGCGAGAGGTAGCTGTTCCCAACGAGAACACAACTGGGAAGGGACCTGAGCTCACCTCTTCTTGTGCGAAGACAGAGACGGCGCGGAGAGCGAGCAGGGCGAGAGAGCACCACCTGAAGTTGACCATGATGACTGACGTTGGGGGGAACCGGGGAAGCAAGGAGATAGGAAATGGGTTTGACGAAGCGAAGAAAGGAGGAAGCAGAAGGGAAGTGGAATTCAAGGCCAAATATCTATTCTAGAAGCGTGAGGTGTCCCAAAGGCGGCGAACACTGGACCCAGCCAGGGAGCGACCTAAGCTCCAGCGGACTGGGGACGACCTGAGGCGGCGGGGGGACGAAAGTGCGGGTCCTCTTGGCTGCCAAGACGCGACTCTGACGAACGGGAAAAAAGTGTTGGCAACCAGTCTGCAATGTGGCCTCGACCTTCCCGTCTTTTGCCAACCCCTGCGTCACGCCTCGCTAGCTCCCACGAGTAGCTGCTGGATATGCATATATCAAGATCTCGTCGGTAAAAAGCTTCAATTGGCGCATATCAGAGCTTTCAGAGCTTCCACTGTTCCACAGTTTCCCCGGAGACAGGGCCCAGGGCGGGGGGCAGATCAGAGAGAACCCCCGGAAAAGTCGGGGCTTCGTCAAAGGACAAGAGCTACTCAACAAAGTAAATAGTTCGTGCTGTCCAATATTCGCGTTCCAATAGTTGTTCTTTTTTCTTTTTTTCTTCGGTTTTAGCAGCAGGGTCAAGTGACTAGGTTTGCAAACCTGCCCGTTATGACGCTGCTCAACCGCGGACCTTTTTGCTTAGAGGGATATTTCGACGCATTGACCAAGGTTCACAACAGATGGAAGAGATTGCTATAGCGAGTTCAATACTAACTGCACAGCCGCCAGATCTTCTTCAACATCAACCCTCCAACTTCCTACAGCAATCCGTACCGCATTCTCGCCATTCCACTTTGTTGGACTCACATACATCCTCCTTGTCTCATTGATTTTCCCTACCAAGGCCTCATTAAGGTCGGGATTCTTTGCCTTGAACAAGACGATGATGTGCGTGCATTCGATATCAGCTGTTTCATCGGGCAGCAAATCGTACTTGTCCGAGTCCCGGATGAAGGCGGCAATTCTTCGCGCTAGGTCGACCATCCTGGCCAGCATTTCGCCCATGTTGTCGCGGCCGAGATGCACGAGTAGAGCATATACAGGAAGGGCACGGAACCGTCGCGAGTTTTCAAGGCCTACGTGTAAGGGGCTTTGAATGTCGGTGGTGGTACCAGATCTTGACGTTAATGCTACTGGCGCTAGGTATGCCGCGTTAGGGTTTTGGAAGACATGGCTCATAACTTCCGGACTGCTGCAGAAGAAGATGCCGTTATCATAGGGCTATCAAGACTCGATGTTAGACATGGGTTGGGTAAAGATCCCTGGAAGGTTGAGAACTCTCGAGAAGGTGATCGACGAAGACTTACCACGTTTAGCAACTTGTGACCATCAGCAGCTATACTGTCCGCCAACTCCAAGCCAGCAGTCCTCTCAAACAGTTTGGCGAACCTCTCAGTCTTGGGAAGGGCGCGAGCAAATATGCCGAAGGCTTTTACACATTACCACCGCCGTCAGCATCACTCTCACCCTATCCGTCCTTGTAGGGCAGCCTTCAACTGAGGGGGTGCTTAGCAGTAACTCACCTCCATCAACGTGGATCCACGCCTTGTATCGATCGGCCAACTGCCTCAGCTCTTTCATGGTTTCGCCAGTCGTCCCAAAATGCCCGGTGTTTACCTCTCCGGCGCTCACCACGATAATGTTCGCCACATCCTCGCGCTTCAATTCCCGCTCCACGGCTTTCAAGTCCAATAACCAAGGGGCATCCGCGAGCCCCAAATCCCTAACCGCCGCTCTCCCCAACCCCACGACACTCGCCGCCTTGTAAAGGGATGAGTGGCCCTTGCTCGTCAAGACCTGTACTTCCTTTACGCCCGCCGCCATACACGCAGCCAAGAGCCCCAACTCGCCTACCCCTCCGGTATTTTTTGCGTAGTCGGGCAGCCTTGCCGAGATGACCGCCTCCCGACCGCATGCAAGGCCCATGATATTGCTTGCCGTTGCTCCAGTCGTGAAAGTCTTACCATGGAACCCATCCAAATCCAAGAGCGAGCGGAGCATCGAAAGAGCGTGATGCTCCACAACGGTGCTTATGGAATGAGTCGAAGGCATGTGAACCTGGACATTCTGATCCAGTGCCGTAACCACATTATCGGCAGCCTGCGCCACGGGATGGACACCCCCTGTCACGAATCCGTAGTAGCGCGAGGAAAGCGCCTGCGAGTTGAGAGCGGGCACGATATCAGCCAAGATGTGCGTAAGTGTCGAGTAGAACTCCTTGCCGTCGCCGGCGAAGCCCGGGTTCTGTGGTGGCTCGCCGCCAGAGTAGATGGACGAATCGCGGCAGTAGTTTTCTACCCAGGCTTCGGCGTGAGCCAGGTCTTCCGGGCGAGGCGTGACATAGAGGTTGGGGTCGAAGGTTTGCGTGAGGATTTGGAGAACTGTGTAGCTGACCACCAGCTTCTTGACGTCGTTCAGCCTCTCGGTTCCCTGATTGACGGGACAGAACTCGTCGAGGAGTTCGGAAATCCTGCTTTCTATTGGCTTGAGGATCTCGTCCACGAAGGTGGGTTGTATGTGATCCGGTAGAGGTGTGCTTGCCATGATCGATTTGATTTTCTGGTGATGGGCTGGCTCGTTCCGGTTTGATGATTGGTTTTGAATCAAGTTTAGCACAAGCTTATCGGCGCAATGGCGTGCATGAATGGCATCGATGTCTCTACTTTTATGTTGACTTGATGGTGCTGACGAATTTTGAACGCTACCGATACTGTAAGGTATACTTGGCTTTCAAAGGGACTTGATGGAATCCGACGCTGAGTCACCGCTTGCGAGCACGACGATACCTGCTAGGTACCTACTTTTCTTACCTTCGCCCTGTGAACAAGTGATCAAATCAGTGGTCCCCGCCTTCTTTACCATATATTTCTTTTAGCGGTCATCAATACACTTGAGAGGGTTGAGACTGGTTCGATCGATTTCACGGTTTCACCAATAGTGAGTCTAAGTAGAGGCAACTCAAACTATATGTACGAGTCTTTTGGGCGTGCATTGCCAGTTGGTATACCCGAACACTTCCTGGATACAAAAGGTTTCCGCTTTTCGCGTCACTGGTGCTAGTGCCGCAGTATTGGGTCGGGTAGGGTGCTCTTTAACCACCTTTTTGTCTACACTACTGTATGTGTATCCAGGCGAGGATAGGAGACATATTTCCTCCCCAGTAGGGCGTTTACCCACTATCACATGGGAACCCGAGGCTGGACCGGGTTCGTGGAAAATTGAAAGTCGGGGTCCAGTTGGAGCCACCATTGCCCACCAGAGTGATCAACAACAACGGCCCTTGTCTTCGGGGATGAGCCAACGAAAATGCAGCGGTGGTCCGGGATTTGGATCCTACGATGTAGATAGTTAGGTACTGTACCTGATCTTTCCGCTTCCAGGTAATGCACCGATGGGTTCTTTCACTAATTTGCGGTGCTTTGAGATGAGCGATTCCTCATGGTCAGCATTCACATGCGTTAGTTCTTGGCTTGCCAGGCGTCTTATTTACCAAAATCATCATCTCTCGAGGTGGCTCTGATGATATCTGTGTGAGCCGACGTCTTTGTGCCCTTGCGAATCAGTATAGATCGGGACATATGTATTGTAAAATGCGTAAAGGGCCAAAATGACTGCGGAAGATAATGATCATTTCACAAGGTAGGAGGGGAAGATGAGGGGACAAGCGAATGGAAATGTGCATTGAGGTTCCTTCCATTGGACAGGGTGTCTGTCTGGCCTGCGCCGCCGTATCGATAACGGCGATAGAGGTACACCTAAGCGCCCCGTCCCGTCCCCAGGGGCATTTTCCGCACTCAATTTCAGGACATGCCGGCTACAACTTTTCTTCCCCTCGCGAGTGTCGTTATTGTTTAATTTGCTCTTCAAACACCACAAGAGGTTCAGAAGACGCGCGCGTCCAATCTTCCAAGCTCCCGTATCACCGTGGATGACTGGATTGCCTCTGACTGTTCGAAAACTTGCGCTCGGCGAGACAACCTACCCTCTCGAACTATTCAGACCACGTTGTCCACGACTTGCAGACAAAGTCGCAGCCATCCCACCCACAAAGATGCGTCGTAGGCCTACCAATGCCGCTGCAGATGTGTTTCAGTTATGCTTCTCCCATACAGCCGGCATATGCTGCCCGGTGGGTATGAGCTGGAGAGGACATCAATGCGGAATGGACGACACAACTTGGGTGGCCCTTCTTGGACCGTCTCCATCTCTAATGTGCGCCATCCTAGACAGTTGACGCTATATTCACTCTCGTCTCGGACTGATCTCATATATCTCTGTCCTTCGCTGGACACTATGGATGGCATTGAGGCCAGGCAACACATGTATCAATCTTCACCCTCGAACACTCACCTCTTTCTTGGGTTTACGATTCCAGGGGTCTAGCGCCCTGAAAAGGCTATAACCCTGGAGAAGAGTCCGTGGGGAACTTCTCTTGTATGGTTCTAGACGCTTCATCCCGCGGATTCATGCCTCATTGGGCTTCGTGCTCAATGGTACCATTGGTACTGGATACGCCGAGTACGTCGAATGGTACCCCTTCATGCCCCCCCCCAAGTGCCTCCCGTGCCTTTGTACGCACCAGACTGCTGGGTCCGTTCCACCCCATTCCCACCCCGGACACTTGACTCGCTTCCATCAACACCCTCAGAAGCGGTGGACATCGATGCTTCCCGGTGCTTGGTCCCTTCGATAGGGTTGACCCAGATTGCTGGGACGCCCTCGAGCTTCCCAAACTTTCTCGGAACCTTTGCTTCCCCTCCTAGTTTCGACTACCGTGTCCCACCTAAGGTAATCGGTACCGCCCAGAGTTGTCCTTTCGACTTTGGGGTGGCATATATTTACACATGTCTTTTCTTCTCTGCTTCTGCAAACTCTGTCTTACCTTCTTCTTCTCCTCTTCTTCTGCCCTTTCAGTTCTCTTCCTTTGAAGCCTTGTTGTGTCGAGCATCCATCCATTGTTATAAACCCTGTAGCCACCTACAACCATGACCTTCCTACCGAGCAACGGTGGTTGCAACGGGTTCCAATTCACCTTTGAGACTTACCTAGACTCCTCTTCACCAAAAATTGAGGTTGACGTTAGTATCATGACGGACCAACGTTCCTGGGGTTCAAACACAAATAAACTGACACTCGTTATATGCAGTCCGATCTCTCTAGCTCTAGCCGTGACATATAGTACATCTCACTCCCCTACATTACCCATGAATGAGACCTTGTCTCTTGGGGTGATCAGCAAATTTTCACCTGTTATCCTCTCTAACGCATTACAACTGAAGTGAATCCGTTTCTCTTTCAGAGAGCATCTCCAAGTACGAGGAACAATTTGGGAGAACGTACCATTCTTATCGCGCGGGGTGTAAGTTTTGCATCTCAATGTGGAGATTCTCGGACTTCATTGCAAATTCACCCAGTGCACAGCTCGCACCAAACAGTTGCTGACCTGAAAAAAAAAACATTCTCATAGCTTACCACTACCCCAATGATCCTACCGAAACTGAGCGTCTAGATGATCAATATGAAATTGCTAAGGAGCTGATGGAGGGTCGCAACTACTTTGCCCCCTTCTCCCGCAAAAATCCTCCAAGAAAGGTGTTGGACATCGGTACGGGTACGGGCACATGGGCCATCGACATGGGCGATGAGTTCCCCGAGGCTGAGATCATCGGGACCGACCTCTCACCTGTTCAACCTGATCTCGTCCCGCCAAATGTCCGGTTTTTTGTGGAAGATTCGTCAGTACCTTGTTGACCAAATGTCCAATTACTCTTCTCGAGCATTAACACTGATCGGCCCCAACCAGATCCGAAGAATGGATATATGCCCCCAACCACTTCGATTACATCCACACCCGATACACCCTTGGTTGCTGGAAAGATATGAAGTCTCAGATCATCCAACGGGCATTTGACCACCTAAAGCCAAGCGGGTGGCTCGAGTGCCAGGAGCTCAACACGCTCCCGGTTTGCGACGATGGCAGCATGACAGACGACTACAAGCTGCTCCAATGGGCTCGAGATATGGACGATGCATCCAGGGCTGCGGACCGACAGCTGGTCATTGGTGACGATATCAAGAGGTGGCTGGAGGAGGTTGGGTTCGTGGACGTGCAGCAGATAGTGTTGAAATTACCCGTGGGTGGATGGGCCAAGGAGCCACGGCTCAAACACCTCGGAATGCTATGGCAGAGGAATCTATCGGGCGGACTGAGTGGGCTAAGTGTTGGGTTATTGCATCGTTTCGGTGGAAAGACTACAGAACAGGTTGAGGTGAGTTTCCCGTCTTGTCCATTTAGTGTGTCAAGGTCAATGAAGCACTTTGTCACTGACATATGGGTTCATGAAACAACAGGTCGACCTAGTGGGCGTGCGGAACTCCATGTTTGACAGAAATGCCCATGCATACATGAAGATCTATGTCGTCTGGGGCCGAAAACCGGATGTCATCTCATGAAGTAGGTAAATCAAAAAGCACCAAGATGAAAGAAAGCACGAAAGGGTCTCACAACGGATTTGTTAACCGCTGCCATCCATCAATTCCCGTGGCTTCATTCAACACGAGTGACTCTGAGACAAAGACGACTCTCTTCCAACTTCAATTATCCAAAAGTCTGTCTGCCCACCCAACACTCTCCCCATCTTCGCCCAAAACTCACTCCGCACTCCTCACTGCTCCTCCTTAACCAGCCACTCCAACTGCCTAATCTTCTCCTCATCCCCCTCCATCAACATCTCCAACCCCTTCCGATCCAAAAAATCATGATCAAAGACCTCCCATCCCGGCACCGTCGTCTCCGAAATGAAAATCATCTCCTCGTCATCCCCTTTGTCTTCGTCCTCATCCTCTAGAGGCAAAACAAAAGTCCCCTTATACTTCCCCCCCTCCACAATCCACTGCACCCTCTCTCCTTTTTCCACATTCTTCCCCACCACAAAACTCTCCACCCTACACGGCTTTTCATCCGCGTGCAAGATCACGTACCTACCACTCCCGCGATGCAGCGTGTGAATGATCCGTCCCCTGTTCCGGTGTAGATATCCCTTTGGCGATCCACCTTGTCCACCACCACCATTGGCTCCAGTTAGGAGGTAGTAAATGGTTGTTGAAGCATTCCTCAGCTTTGGGTCAAACCCGGGGCGGTAGTAGGAGCTTGGATCAAAATTATCCGTTGAAGAACCCTGGTTAGGATCGGAACAAGAAAAGGTGGTGGCAGGATACAGAGGAAAAGGAGAGGGAATCTTGAGCGGGTTCCGATCGGTTTCGGCCATGTAACCGCCCTCGACAAAGGCAGTAAGGGAGAGGCTGGCGATGATGGATTGGATTGAGGATGGCTCGAGAGAGGCGTCGGGGAGGGTTTGAGGGGCGGTGATGACGGAAGGCGGAGGTGGGGGAAAGAGGAGGTTGTCCGTGGTGTTGTAGGAGCCGGAGCCGGAGGCGGAAGAGGAGCTGGCCATGGCGAGTGTGGGGGGTGAGGGTTGTTGCTTGGAGGAATGAAGTTGAGTGTCGAGTTGATGAGTTTCTTGAGTTGTCCTAGCCGATGAGAAGCTTGATGTTGTTGTTATGCGGGGCTTAGGCGTTATGAGGTTCTCGTCGTTTTATGTTGTCCACGTAACTTTGGTCGAAACTTCCGTCCCATCCGTATGAGCTGGGTCTCCCTGGGTTGGATAGGAGCGGTAATTGTTGGCGTCAAGCAGGGAAGCTGAGGTAAGAAAAAGTTGCTGGTGCTTTCAGAGGGATGACGACGGGAGCATAGACTAGGAATATATAGATTGCAAATGCTACAAGTCGTGTGATTCGACATGCATTGTCATCATTGTTGGATGCAAGAGCGTAGCAGAAATCCGCAATATCTTGAATCGGCGATTTGACATGTTGGCCGGTGTCTTGGTGTATGTGTAAGTGGTACCTAGATATTGCTGGAGAGTGGGGCCGACTTATCGGGCGATAGGCGGGCAAGGCAGGTCTTACGGGTGTGGAAGCGTTGGTGATGATGTAGATGCACCACAATTCGTGTCCTGCGAGGCCGTAGTTGGCGCGACGGCTACCGCACCGTACTTTGAAAATTCACGGTTATACTGGTAGATATGAAGTCTGGGTTTGTTTTTATTGCGATAATCTGCAGATTCAATGGTGGCTTAAGACACAATCCAACCCGGGTTTGTGTGTTAGTCTGGTACAAAAAAGCCAAAGCCTTACTGACTTCATTTCTATCGGATGGACGCTGTAAGATTAATTTCCTAGGACCAGTCTCAAAGGCTTTGAGGATTACAGAGAGAACCTAAGAGGACGCCTATAAGAGGCTCCTGTGGCGTCCTAAACCCTTGTTATTGTCCCATATCGCTTCAAACAGGGACAGTTCCCGTTCTCTTCATGAAAGGCTGATACGAGCCCAAAAAATCGTCTGTCTAACCCTTAATAAGTAGTCAAGAGACTAAACTACTAAATCAACAAGCCAGTAGTGAATTGTACATACAGGCAGCCATACTGGCACCGTTGGCTAACATGAGGGAAGGTCACATATCCCTAACCCTGGAAGTACGTTCAGCATTACAACGAGACCTGATTTCAACCCTGATGAGCTGTTGTTTCCATATCTCAGGGACCAGACCTTCTTTCTTTCTCTTTTTTTTCCATTGGTCAAGGCAACGGAAACCAACAGCAAGCGATCCGGTGCAACAGCAATGGTTTTTAAGGCCAATACGGGTAGCTGGGATATACTAGCGTCGGTTGGGTTCTGGGAAAAGGGGTCATCACAGCTGGCAAGGGGGCTGCCCTTGGCTGGGGACATTATTCTTTATCTTTACACATTGGAGACAGAACACGGACGGATACCTTGAGGGAGATGGAACCCCTCTTGCTTGCTTGCTTCCTTGGCGGGCAGTGCTAAACTGAAAAAGGTTGGAGGATCAGCCATGATTATTTGGCTTTATAGGGGTGCCCAGCAGAGGACGTGAGCACCTCGGCGGATCGCCAGGGTGAGTCTTGGGTGATTTTGAGTGACAGATGTACCAAGTATACGAAAAGGTCGAGACAAAGGATAACCTCCAACGTCATGAACAGAAAAGCAGCTGTGTTGTTGACATCACCCTTCCCTTCCCAGGGCCGCCCAACACTCTACGCACCTATGCCCGTTCATTCGAGTCCACCTAGGTCCTAGCATTCCTACCTCTCTACAAGTAGACGGAGACACAAATACCTACTTGTACCGGCCGGGCCGTCCGACCTTATTTCCAACCTAAGTCCAGTCCGGGTCCCAATTGGCGTCACAACCTAACCCCTGTCAACCCAGTCCACCAGCCTGGACGCTCGCTGGTTTTAGCGGCTCGCTCCCGAGTCCCAACCTTCCATCCGACGGGTCCATCATCCATCCAAGTAATCCTACAACACTTTTCACGCTTCACCTCATCTTCGCACTCTGCGATCCAAACCACATCTCCATTCCCGTCCAACCGACCCGACCCAAACCTACCGCGACTCCCAACACCCATCGCCAACCCGCCCGAACAATCCAACCCTTCTGGAACAGGACAGTCTACCGACACCTTACTCGCAACCCATTGGGTAGTCCGAACCAACTGTCCCGCCCGGTCTCGTGTCCTCGCGCGACATGTCGGGAACAATGAGCAAGCGCCAACAGGCGCGCAACGAAAAGGTGCTCCACGAACTCGCCCAAGCTCCCGGCAACAATGTTTGTGCCGACTGTTCGGCACGGAATCCAAGTTTGTTTCCCCAATTGCCTGCCATGATGGCTTCATCCCATTCCCTCCGCCCTTCGCTTCAGACGACCGACTAACCCATCTTCCTCCACAGCTTGGGCATCATGGAGCGTACGTCTACATATTACCCCCTCCTTGTGGTCGTGATCCGTACAACAGCAGTTCTGTGCCCGATTCTCCGTCCAGCCACATGATCTCCCCCCACGCGCACGACTTTGCTAATAGTATTCCGCTCTTCAGTTGGGAATCTTCCTGTGTATGCGGTGCGCCACTATCCACCGCAAGTTGGGCACCCACATCTCCAAGGTCAAGTCATTGAGCATGGATAGTTGGTCCAACGAGCAAGTCGAGGTATGCACATATGCCATGCCCACGTTATGCTCCCCCCCCTCCCTCCTCTGCATGGACGCTTACTCTTTTCTCGCGCTTCAGAACATGAAAAAGGTTGGCAACATTGCCTCCAACAAGACATACAACCCCGACAACAAGAAGCCGCCGATACCGGTCGACGCCGACGAGGTGGATCCCGCGATGGAGAGGTTCATTCGCCAAAAATACATGCAGCGATCCCTGGCGGGCGCCAAGAAGCACAACACCGGCAGCACATCATCTGACGAAACACCCCCTCCGCTCCCCCCGAAAACCGGCAATCGATTTGGCTTGAGGTCGGCGTCATCCATATTCCCACTTGGTTCGAAGAAGAAACACGATACGGGCAGGTCGGCCTCTCCTGGGCCACGGAGTCCAGCATCTCCTCGGAGCAATGGGGGCTTTGGGGCAACGGTTCGATTCGAGAGCGACGACGCCGACGAAACCGAGATCAAACTATCCAAGCTGCGGGATATGGGCTTTAAAGATGAGCAAAAGAATGCCATGGTTCTTAAGGGGGTCGGCGGAAATTTGGAAAAGACAATCGAGGCGTTGGTTAGGCTGGGAGAGGGAAGCGAGGCACGAACACCGCTCAACCTAAACAAGAAGCAGACACCCACGACCTCTAGCCAGAGTTTGGCGCCATCGACAGCCAGCCAGGACGCGGCTCGCGGACGACCGATTAGCCCGGCCAGCACGAACCCGTTCGATATGCTTGACCAAGCACCACTACCCCCTCAGCCATTGTCCACTCAATCGACAGGCACGCTACAAAATAGAAACCCTTATAATATGACTACGACAAATCCCTTTGGCGTACCCCAGCAGACGGTCCCTCAGCAACAGCAACCCCAGCAGCAACAGGCCATGTCTGCCTTCGATCAAGCTTTCCAGAACCTCTCGCTTGCTCCTCCGTCTCAGCCGCTTTTCCCTCATCATACAGGTGGACTCGTTGCTACTCAGCAGCAGAATCTTCCAGCGGGATATCAGCAACCCCAGATGACAGGGCCGGCTCAGCAGCACTATTCATCGATTGCTCTAACCAGCAACCAGACGTTCCCCCTAACGTCGCAAACTACCGGAGGTGGCTATAACCCATTCTTCAATAATCAACAACAGCAACAGCAGCCTCAGACCCAGTACCAGTCCCAACTAATTCAGCAACCAATGACCATTAATACGACAGGTTACGCTGGTAGCTATGCAAACAACCCTTTTGCCAAGTCACCAACAAGGTTGCAGTCACCTACCCTCACCCAAATACCTGAACAGTCGCAACAGAGCTTCTACGCTGGCGCACAAGCTCAGGCTCCTGCCGCCATGCCTCTGAGCATGCAACAGACAGGGAACAATCCCTTTTTCAACCAGGCCATGGGTGGAATGCCCCAGCAGCAGCCACAACAGGTACCTCAACAACAATACGGGCTCGCCCCACAGTACCAGGCACAAGGTCAGGCTCAAGGACAGATGCAAATGCAAACTTCCCAAGTACCCCAGATGCCTCAGATGCCCCAGACGCAGCAAGGCGGATATGCGCCACAGCAACATCAACCACAGCAGCAACAACAACAGCAACAGCAGTATCAGCAACAATACCAACCTCAGCGACCCGACAAGGCGTCCATTTTGGCTTTGTATAACTATCCACAGCTTGCCCCTCAACCGCCCCAAGCGCAACAGCAGAACCCGGCTCAGGTTCAAGGCCAGCAGCCTTTCGCGCAAGCTGGACCAGCCAACGGGGCCTTTTCTCCGCAGGGACAGTCTCAACAGCAGCAGCAGCAGCCGCAACAACAACAGCAGCAGCAGCAGCAACAACAACAGGTACAGCAGCTACAGAACCAAGGAGCAGGAAGTCAAATGGCGGGAAGCAAAAACCCATTCATGAGCGCAGGTGGAACGGCTCAGGGACAACAGCAAAACATGGCGGCACCCAAGGCATACAACGTCAGCAGGGAAAGCGTAATGGCCTTGGGGATGGAATGGACAAATGGGAGGCATAGTCCAGATGCCTTTGCTAATCTGAGCGCGAGAAGCGGGCATTGAGTGGACATGTATTTTCCGCTCCTCCAGTAAAGGGGAAGGCCGGCTCAGCTCAGTTGCTATCAGGTGGGGCTATAGTTCGCGTTTCTTGTGTGGTAATTGATTTAAGTACATCTTGTTTTGGGAATGAGCACAGCATCTATGATTCATCATCCTTGTACATGCTCACTTTTGCCACCGGTCAATATGTCGCTTTGCTGCGTCTACCCAGCACTGCTATGGTCATTTATTAACGTAGCGGCGTCATTGTCTACTTATCTTTCATGCCTCCTACTGTTTTGATACTCTTCGGTCTTCAGGGGTGCGTGAGAGATGGTAGTCAAGGGGGGTTGGATTAGGTCAGAATTCTGAGCAACAAGTTATTGGTGCCTACCTCTACATAATATAGGCTCACCCTGCTGTGACTTGGCACTGGGTCGGTAGTGACTCTGCACCCAACCGATTGATCCATGTAATTTTCTGTACAGTGAATGGGACGTGTACCTGCTGCCCATATCCGCTATACATTAAAATCTCAATATTTCTCTCGCGCAAAATCACTCTTTCAGCAACTGCATTGAATTGCAGTTGTCACCACTGAACCACTCCAGCGTATAACGTCTGGAAGAAGCTTTCTGGCAGTATTTAGTACCGGTCCTGGCACGCCATTTCTCTATTCTCCACGTTTTACCCATGCTTGGTTTACGTCTCCTCGAGCTATTACCAGATGTTCGAGTCACATCAATGATGTCAAGTCTTTCACTGATTCTTGGAATCAAACAGAATCGCCGTAGGAGTATCCGTTAGTTCAGGGAGGCACACACAGCCACAGAGGATTATTCGGGGATATACTACGTTGAGCATCACCCCGCCGGCCACAGCCGCCATCAATAATGTTTCTCCGGCAGTCATGGATGACTTCAAGCTGACTGCTGCGTCGTTTTGACGGCCCAAATAAAAGCGTTCCAGTAAGCTGTGCAGACAAGCTATGCATCCTTCACCAAGCATCGCCATTGGCTTGCTGAGCCTTTCAACACCATCCCGCGAGCCTGCCCGTCAAAAATTGGTAGAGTTGTAGAAGTGGCCATATGGTATCACCAAGAAAGCCCATTGTTACCTGTTCTGGCGCCCACACTCCTGCCACATTCCTCACCCAAGTGCCGACAGATAGAGGATTTACCAACTACTGATTGCTAGCATTGCAGGTCGTTGACAATTGACACACGTCGTTGCTTTTTCTGGCAGGTAAAAGCCCAAGTCGACATGGCCACCATTCAGAGAAGAGAGGCTTAAGAGCAACACAGGCCTGGCACATCGGATTATGTGAGCGTGCTGCAGTCAGCGGCAGGCATCAAGAGATTCGGTAAGTCCAGGAAACGGCCGGTGGAAACTGAGAAGAAACTAGCAAAGGGAAATGAAGAGTTGCGAGAAGCGCTATGCTACTGATTCAGGTATGACAGGAAAGAAGAGGTGATTACGATCCTCTCTTTAAGATGCGTTGAACTTTGACTGCATCATCACTGTACACAACACAGCTTTCATCCTTGCTTTCCTCATGCTTGTCTCTCCCTTTTCATTTTTCTATCACCGTGCTATCCAGTCGGTTTCCGGTTGCAAAGTTGCACGGAGAGTGTTGTCGTTGTCTCACTCGTACCCGGATAGTGATGTGGCGGCTTCATTTGTTATTCATAGTTGTTCGTCCTCCTCCAGCTATGGTCACTTGCATGCGATATATTCCGTCACGTCCACCGCGTCGGCAATTGACAAAGAACATAACATATCATATCTGCAAGTTGGGTTGTTGCCGAACATGAAACTAGGGATATGTCTTTTCCAAACTATCTTCTAGTCTTCTAACCACCGGTTGGTTGGTTCCGGGGGCCGAGGGCTGAAGACCGGGAAGAAAGGCACGGGTACGTCGAAGGCCCCTTCACAGCAAATAACGGGATTCAGAAACAGCGCGGCTTATCCCCGCTCCATGTGCTACTCAAACCGCAGGTTTACATGGACCAATTATTGGCTTATGGACGGGGCTGGATACCAGCTTTCTGTCGTGCCCCCCTCCGCGCATGAGGGTGATTTGACTGGAATCCAAGTGGTAGATATATAGCTTGCCCTACCTGATGAGGCTGCTGCCTGTTTAGCGCTTGCTTTTCCTCGTTGTCTTTTTTTATTTCTTTTCTTTTCTTTTCAAGAATCACTCAGGCCGATCAGAGACTACTGAGGAAGAGTGCGATCTCAAACTTCCGAGTTTACCTTTTGCAATTTAACGCTCAGCCAGAGCCGAAAATACCAATACGCACACGATGTCGCGGTCTCCATCACCAAGTCCAGGTGGGAGGTCGGTCCTGGCAGAGATGACGGTTTATCAACCCCATGGAGGAGCTTGGGGCCAACAACACAAGTACAGGACACCGCAGGGCAAGATCGATGAGTTCTGGACAAAGTTTACCGCGAGAGTTCCGGGAAAGCGCAAGTATTCCCGTCATTTGCAACCTGACATTCCATTTCCAGCTCGGCATTTGAAGAACCTGAAGGCTTACAACTCCTGCAGCCACCACGGTTCTCCCCAAGAACGAGTACGCGGAGAGACTTGCCAAGCGCAACTCAGCCAAGGAGGTGGGAGGTGGCACAAATGCGCAAGCATCTTTCGAGGAGGCCGCGGCTATCTGCAGGGCCAAGGTAGAAAAGATCGTCCAAGAATGCCGTCGTGTCAACCAGAAGTACAGAGACCCGCATTTCGACCTAGAGTACGACCTGAAGACAGGTAGGCGCGATTGCCTCGAATCTCTTAGCAATGAGAACATCATCGATTTCTCCAGTAGCGACTCAGATTCCGACTATAACCACCTACCACGCCCTCGGTCGCAATCCCGTCGTCGCAGGAGAGATAATGGTGATGGTGATCGTGACCAGAACACTCAAGCGGAGAGCCAAATCAAGACCAACAAGACCAAAATCGACAAGAGAGATGGAGTCTCGCAGCTCTCCCCGCAAGGACGAATGCCCGGGTCCAAGTTTCGACCGGCATCGGTCAAGCGAGTGGGCGAGATCTTTGACGATCCAAAGTTCTACATTGACGGTCCCACCGCAAATGATGTGCGGCAGGGCCGGGACGGTGATTGTTGGCTCATGGCAGCATTGTGTACGATGAGCAACAAGCCGGGACTCATCGAACGGATTTGTGTGGCTCATGACCTGGACATTGGCGTCTACGGCTTTGTCTTTCACCGGGATGGAGAATGGTTCAGCGAAATCATCGATGACAAGGTAACGTAACCCGTCAACTCTGCATCAATTTACCTGTGCGGTTGATAAGCATCACTAACCAGGCACGGCTGTAACAGCTCTATCTCACCAGGCATGACTACGATGAGGCAATGGATCGTTTTCACATGGAACGCGTGTTATGGGATGACAGGGACCGCCCAGACTCGGAAGAGATATACCGGAAGACATACCAATCCAATAGCGGTGCACTCTACTTTGCGCAATGCGAGAATCCCAACGAGACTTGGCTGCCTTTACTCGAGAAGGCTTATGCCAAAGCCCATGGAGACTATGCAGCTATTGAGGGTGGGTTCACTGGCGAGGGTATCGAGGATCTCACGGGCGGTGTGACCTCTGGCTTGTATACTGCGGATATACTTGACAAGGAACATTTCTGGAAAGAGGAGCTCATGAAAGTTAATGAGCAATTTCTCTTTGGTTGCTCGACTGGGGTTTGGTGAGTTATCCGACTTGCTCCGTGAATGCAAACACTGACAAAGCTTGGCAGGGGACGTGGCTATGGTGACAGAAAGGGCATAATGGAACAGCATGCCTATTCTGTTATGAAAGCGGTAGACTTGGATGGGGAGCGGCTCCTCTTGTTGAAGAACCCATGGGGCAAGGGAGAATGGACAGGGCCCTGGAGTAAGTCCAGACAAGAAGCCTTCCGTTGCGGAAGCGGCTAACAAACTTGGACAGGTGATGGCTCAAAGGAATGGACACCTGAGTGGCTTCAGAAATTGGGCCACCGGTTCGGAGATGACGGTGCATTTTGGATCTCATATAGAGACTTCTTGCGCAAGTTCCAAGCCTTTGATCGAACACGTCTCTTCGGACCCGACTGGAAAGTTACTTCGATCTGGACAACACTTTCCGTACCATGGACCTTGGAATATCATGACACCAAGTTTGCCTTTACGCTGGCAAAACCCGGTCCCGTGGTCATTGTTCTCTCCCAACTAGATGACCGATACTTTCGTGGGCTGGAGGGCCAATACAGATTCGAGCTGAACTTTCGCGTACATCGGGCTGGAGAGGATGATTATCTGGTACGAACACAACATTCCTCCCGCATGAACCGCTCCATCAACGTCGAACTAGATCTGGACGCTGGCGAATATCTGGTTCTCGTCAAGATTGACGCCACTCGCAACGAATGGGTTCTGCCCACCGAGGACGTGGTGCGGAACAATGCTCGCCACCACCGCGAGAAACTGCTTCGTATCGGGCTCTCCTATGACCTGGCGCATAGCAAGGCTAAGATCAAGGAGAGTCCCGAAGAGAAAGCAGCTCGCGAGGCACACGAACAGCGAAAAAAGGACAAGCAACGCGAAAGTCTGCGGAAGGCGATCATGGAGGAAAAGGAGATGGACTTTTACAATCGCATGAAAAGCTACCATAGACAGAAGCGTCGAGTGGATAAGAACAAGGAGCGGATGAAGAGAAAAGCCGAGAAACTGAAGGCGAAGATGGAAAAGAAGAAGGCAAAACGGGAAGAAGCAGAGAGAAAGCAGACCGAAGAGACATGCAGGGGCCCTCTCGGCAAGCAAAGAAAGGAGGGCAAAAATTGTGGTTTCAGCCTTGATGCGGCGTTGCATCCTGCTGGCGAGCGTATGGCACCCCTGGCAGTAGATACTGCGGCATCTACTGACGCTGGACAACCGACTCCGTCCGTTAGTAGCACGGGTGCTACTGAGGTCGATGTAGCAGACCGTCTTCCGGAGCCTGTTCTATCTAATTCTCTTGAAAAGAATTGCAAGGCCCCCGAGGGCCCTTCGACGGATATACTGACGCCACAATCAGCTCCCACACAGCAACAGGGTTGTCAATTATCCGCCCAAGACGACAAACCCTCCTCGGAACAGCCTAATAAAGCAAGTGCACAGGATCCCATCGAAGTACGACCAGGGCTGTCAATGGATATCCACAAGACACTGGAGGATGTTCCCCAACACTCGCAGTCACCTCGTCCAACGTGTGGAGAAAGTGGAAGAGGTGATGATCGTACCAGAGCTATCGAGCACAAGCTTCGGGCGGCTGTCAACCTTTTCTCCAACTTAAAGCAGGAGCTAGAGATTATGTTGGAAAACGGTGTCAGCGACAATAGTATAAAGCAGGGCCAGGGACAAAAGCCACATAATGTTGACAACCAGGGACAGCCTCCTCCTCCTTCCCCTACTCTTCGTCCCCCAGCCGAACAACGCACTCTTCAACCACCGAGGCCTTCTTCCCCTCGTCCTTTCCATCCACCCCATCCTCAGGATCAGCGCCGGCATCGACCTCTTTCTCAATTACGAGATAGATCACCAAGACACCCACCAATAGACCCGGGGCCCTCACCCCGTCGCTTCCAGCAACGATACGGTGGACGTCCACCACAACGTCGCGAAGTTTTCATCGACGATGACCATCAGATTCCCCCAGACCCCCGCTTCGTCGACGAGAGCTTCCCCGAGTCATCGTCTTCCTCCGCGGACACTGAAGACACCTACAGCATTTCCAGCATCTCCGACATCTCCGACCGGGAGCTCGACATGCACATCCGCGAGGACGCTCGTCGCAACGGGAGGCTTCTGGATCAAGGTTCTCGGAATCAAGCTATATTGCCGCCCCTCCAGCCACAGCCTGGTCCGCCGCAACCAATGCAGCCTGGTCCGATCGGCCCGGGACCGCACCCGCGCATTAGAGGTCGAGACCCCCGCGGTCGTCATGGTGGACGTGGTAGAGACGGGCCCAGGAATGAGCTATTGGATCCAAATGCGGAGTTTGAGAAGAATCCGTGGAATGCGGTGGCGGTGGTTGGGTTGAGGGTTTATTATCGTGTTGATCAAGATGACGCCGCTACCATTGGAGACAAAGACGCAGCAGGCGTGGAAGGGGGAGAGGAAAAAACGGAAATGGTCAAGTTGAAAGTTATCAGACCGAACCCATGGGAGACTGGTAGTGATGATGAGAAGGATACCAAGAAGAAGAAAAATGAGGAGAGGGAGAGTAAGTGGACTAGGGGGCTCAAGAAGAATAGGAAGAGCAAGACAACAGAGGAAGAGAAGAACAAGAAGGGTGATGGTGGTGTTGAAGCGGGCGGAAATGTAGCTGGCGCGGGATGTGATGCGGAATTGAAGAAAGAGGAGGTGGAAAAAGTGTTGGATGTCGATGATAGCGCGAAGGATGCTACTCTTGAGGGGGAAGAGAGAGAGAAGACTGTTGCTGAGGGGCAGGTGTGATGTGTGACTTTTCTACTTTTGACTTGTTTATCTTTGAAGGTGTGTTGGTGTTTTTCTCTTGTTGTGATTTAGTGATCAGGTGGAGTTTTTACTTAGGAAGAGGTACCTAGAGGTAGTTCATAGCGATGGTGATGTATTGTTGTTGTCTGCAGTGGTTCACAGGGTCGGTCCTTCAACAACTGAAGTTGGAGTTAGGTTAATTCCTTTGAAACGCGCGTCAACTTCACTTATAGAGGTACCTACCTCTAAGTCTACCTCTGCAGTACCTTGAGTTATTCTTATAGTCAAAATGAGTGGTGGCTCCGAAATTCCGTTCCATCCATCTACCTCGACCTCCAAGTAGAAAGACCACCGCCACCGATCTCAGACGAAAGGGGTAATTTCGAATGCCTGTTGGGAACTGAACCTCATGTGTCCATCGATCCAAGTTGTGGAGATCAGCCTGGATTGAGAGGTACCTCAGAACGACTGTCCTGTCAACACCGTTATACCTTCCCTTCACAATGCTAGACCAGAAGCCAAGATGTACCATCTGTTTATGCAACGAAGTTCTTACATATTACATTTTGTCCCTCTACTACCCCTCTTAATAGTGAATGCCCTGAAGAGTACTTCTCTCTAGCAAATCAGTTGTTCAAGTCACGCTTCGTGATCCCGTGCAGTAGTAGCACAAGCTGGATAGATTGTCGAAAGTGCAGCGGGCCTACTTCCTCAGCAGACTCGGACTCATGAACTGAATGATACCGACGTGGAGATGGTACTAGTAGTTGTGGCTCAAGCCTGCGGGTATGGAATTCATTACTGAGCGCAACCAAATCCATCAACCGTCAGAAACTGCTCTTCGAATTGTCTCCACAATTCATATTTGATTCTTGCACCTTGCCAACTTCCTCACCAAGATCCACATCAATAGCTTATATAGGTCGTAAACATCATGATCACCACAAACAAACCTAGCATAGAACGTTTAAGTCGAATGTAGTACTTAGGGTCAAAATTTGCAAGCAGCTTACAACAATTAAAACCCCTTGTGGTGTAGTTGGATATCACGTTCGGCTGTAATTGTCTAGATTGTATACCGAAAGGTCACCGGCTCGATTCCGGTCGAGGGGAATTTCTTTTTTTTCCTCTGTTTCATCAATTCTTATCTCTGCATTGTTGCCTTTTGGTAGACTGTCGGTTTTGCTGTTCCCTTTATTTCTCTTGCCACTTCTTTTCGTCACTTTTCCACTTTGTCATCTAAGAGGTATGTATGGCTGCAAGTCTTCGCCAGCAGTTCGCTTGCGAGTCCCTAGGGTTGAGGTAGTCAGTCATGTTGTTCCAAACCATATTGGTTCATGGAGACTCTTCCAAGACTTTTCAGCGGACGGGATCTCGAGTTTTCAGTCGATATGGTCGTATGGGATGATTTCACCACAGTCTGTGATTTATGCTGTTGTTGTTGTTGTTGTTCCTTTCTGTCAATATCTTCCTAAATGTCCTTCTCCTGTGTCAATGCTATACCACAAAGACTCCTGGTATACTCCTTTGCAGGACATCTTGCCTGTTGTAGATACCTATCTTTCTCATGTTTAAATGGAAAGACGGTATCTCCCACTACAGCATCCCAAGGGAGTCCGGATTCTTTTCTCATTCTAGCCGGAGCCTGAAATCTCAAGGGTCAAGGTAGGTAGACAGCCAGCCAGCCAGCCAGCCTAATTCATAGAATATTCAAGCAAAACAAGAATAGATTCAAGTACGGTACCGTAGTTGGGGTTCTTTTCTGGCTTCCGGGGTGTAAGTAGAGCAGTGCCGAATCACACATGCATCATCGATTCATGGTAAAGACATAGTACGAGAAGCCCAAGGTGATGAGTCGCCCGGCTGTCAACTTGACCGTTAATGGCGTTTCGGTACTAACCGGCACCTTCGCTCAACCCTTGCTGTGTAGAAGTAGACAACCAGCTACCTACAGTGTGTACATAGGTACACATGCTACGGACAGACGAAAAAGAGCGAACGACAAAAGCTGTGTTGTCCGGTCAAGACGTAGGGCGGGAGTTAAGTGGACGTACCACCTGTCCTATAAGGAGTGCATCAGTATGAACAGGAATCGTGACAACCAATGGGAAAGAAGAGTTCTTTGGTATATTTTATCGGTAGTGATCATGGTGCGAGATGGCTACATGGAAAGGGGAGTGGCAGGGGGTGCGAATTTGCTACCTCTACGTACCTGCCTCACCTAACCTACACGCCGCTGCCATGTAGACTCAAGTTCTGGGCTGGGTACATGTATGTTGAGGTAGAGGTAGGTATAGGCGAGGCAAGGCAAGGCAAGGCAAGGCAGAGCATTCACTGACTAGTGTCTTTACAATCAAGAGACGGTGCTATAACTGTATGGAAATAGATGCGATCATCTCATCGCCTTTTCGTTGCCCGCGTCTTTCACTGTCTATCCTCTCCCTTGCCCACTGCCCCCCATGTCAGCAAGCAAGGCGTGTGTGTACCCCCCC